>NC_042493.1:101056760-101060371 GCF_005508785.2 Acyrthosiphon pisum
TTCTTACTTACTACATACCTATACTTATATTAGTTAACGTCAAATTAATGTATCAAATTTAAAACAAGTTAATGATTTAAAATTAAATTTTCAAACATGAAAGTTATAAGATAACCATCTTCGAAGCGCTCTGTCCCAAAATAAGGCATTTGCAACTTAGTTATAATATCTACAGAAAAAGAAATTGCTAACCAACTAAAATATAATGATATTATTGACACATTTGCTAATTTAAGACATAGCAAGGTTAATTTATAATATATTAGATTCCAAGTGGAACGAAAAATGTATTTATTTTACAATGATGTGTATTTTTGAATACAATGTATTTATTAACTTCTACCATAGTACGCTATATAGTATATAATATAATATATGAAAGATAAAAATTATACTTACCTAAAAATTGTATACATATCAACAGAAACATTCAAAAACAGTGCTACTAAACTAACTACTAAACTAAATACCAATATAAAACATGAGATCTCATTTTTAATTGCAAAACTACAGTCCGAATAAAATATGACGGAGATCGTGGTTTATACGCATTAGAATTAATAATACTAAACAAAAATGCTGGCATAAAAACTAGCACGATTAATGGATATATTAAACTTATGAATTTAAGAACTTATGTATGCATTTATATCCTTTATAGAAATTATCAGTTTTTATTTCTAATATTAGTGAGTCTGTATCTGTATATAACAATCTAACTATATTTCCATATTTTTTCTTTATTAATAATAGATAGTAATCTAGATAATAGTAAAGAGAATAGTAATTTAGATAGTAATATAATAAATTATTATATTACTATCTAAAACACACTTTCTTATATATATTGGTTGTTTGAAAGATATTTGACATCTTTTCATATGGATTGCAGCTAAATTCTCTGTAAAAATTGTTCTTTTATCAAAATATGTTTTTGCAATTAATTTCTCTAAATTTGATGCATTAGAACATAATCTTATATCAACACGATTTCTAACATTCATCATAGTACGTACATAAACACTATTGTTCATTAATTTGAAATATTCTTTTTCAAACTCATTCTTAGCTTCTGATCTAAGATTAGTATTAAAATCAATATAGGGTCTTAACCAAGGAGATTGGCTAAATTTTAACACTCTATGAATTTTCTCTATCTTTAAACCTAAATTAAAATATAATTTTAGTGTTTCATAATGTATTATATATTTTTTCTTATCATACAAAGTTGTTAATAATTTTGGGAGTTGTTTGTTATCAAAATGTCTTTCTGGTGATAAAGGGAAATCTGAATGTAGATCATGAAGTTATTTCGGGTAAGATAAATCGACTTCTAAAATATAACCTTTACGTGATTTATCAGAAATATTAGTTACATCAAAATCATTCAGATAAGAAATCCATTTGAAACCTCCAGTAGGTAAATATTTACTCATTGCCCATCCATAAAGATTATTTGCATCCAAGTATTGTAAAAATATTGATTCATCCTTTTTTTTAAATTTATCTCCTATATATTTATTATTTGCTTTTGAATATCTTTGACTACATTGAGATAAGCCACCTCTGATTCCATTTTCAAACATTAACATTTGATCGACATTTGTTAATAAATCTAATTTTACATTTGTCATTCTTAACATGCAATCCCATGCAAATCCTCGTGTTTTATAATACCACATAGGATCTAATTTATAATTTTTTAAAGAAATGTCTCTAAATTTTTTTATTATATCTGCTAACAATAAAACATCAATCTTATTATATAAACTAGTGAATTCACGAAGATTTTGTATATTAAACACTTTCCACATTTTTTGTGAGTTTTTATATTCCTCTATAGTTATATTTTTATCAGTGAGAGAACTATAAAACATTTTCAATAGGAGGTAAACATGTTTCATTAAATTTTTCTTCACAATCCATATACTCGTAGGGATAAGCTAACTTTCTAGTAACTAAATCTAAATGTTTTTCATGAAAATATTTACTAATTTCTTTAAATTTATTTCTTAAATTTAATTTCGAATCATTTTAATAAATCTATAAATCTTAATTCTGTATATATTTCTTTATCTTCACTATTCCTAGTTACTACACGTGGCATCATTTTTGAAAAAGAAATATATTTTTCCTCATTATTTGGGATTAAATTTATTTTTTTATTATCGTTCCCAAATTCTTTTACAAATAGATGGGCATCATAACCTGAAAGATTATGAAAAACAATTGGAATAAATCTTGAATTTTGGTAATTAAGATTACATATAGAATGTGCTGCTCCTCTATATTTTCCAGTTAAATGGTCATGATCCCGAACTTTTTTCATATTTTTTTTTTATTTTCTAATTCTTTTTTAAGCTTATCTTCATAACATTTTAATTTTTTTAGCATCACCATCTTCAACTATTTTAAATTGTTTATAATGTTTAATAGTGTCAAAAATTATTTTAAATTTTTTCTCTAACATTGGAGGTAAATCTGATAAATATCTTTCACAAATATGACATTTATCAGATTTATTATAATTATTATTTAATTGTTCTGCATTCAATGTTTCCATTGGAGCTATTTCATCATACATTTCAGAAATAAGTATTTCTTCATTTTTCGTACATTAAAAAAATTCTTGAGCTACGTTTGGACCAGAATATTCTACAGGAGGTTTATAATCACCATTACTATATTTAATATAATAACAAAAATTATTAGGTATATGTTTCTGATAGAATTTTGTAAAAGACTCTGTATCATTGGGTTGTCAAGTGTATATTGGTTGAAGTGTACATTCAAAGTCAGCATAAATTACAAAAGGGACTCTTGAGGATTTTTTATAATTTTTAAATTCTAATGTTTTGTCATAAGGTTCTGGTAGTATTACTTTAGCAGCTTTATTGTTATAACAATAATTTTTATGTTTATTTAAATTATTTTGAGTATTAAATGAATTTAATCACATTTTACATATAAATCTTATATGACTATCTTTTGTTATTTGACTTCCACAAAGTTTCCACAAATCCTTAATCCAACAATAATGAGCGTTATTGTCCTTTTTAAGATATAGCAAATCAATATGATTCTTTTTTTCAATTTTAGTTATTTTTAATGGTACAATTAATTGTTTTTCTAGATAGTAAATATTAATAGAAATATCTTTTGTTCTTTTAACAAATTTTGTAACGTCTGTGGTGCTTACTGGAAATACAATACCTTCTAATTCTTTATCAAATTCATGTTCCAATTCTTTATATTTTGCAACTCTTTCTTCATGTTCTTTAGCAGGATGTAAAGCAGAGAGTATTGCCCAAAGAAAACATTTATCATCTTTATTTTTAACATTTATAATAGCATTTTTATCTTTAATATGTTTAGGTAATGGAATATATAAAGAACATTTAAAAGGAACATATTTATTTATATTTATTCCCAAACGTAAAATTTGATGAAGTTTCCATTGGCAATCTTTCATTACAAAATCTTCAATTTAATTTACAATTTTAATTTTTGCATTTGTATAAAAATCATTTAAGTTAGAATTTTTTGTAAAATTTTATTTTGTGTTTTAAAATTACATTCTTTATATTCCATATTTTCTTCATTAGTACCTT
>NC_042493.1:101061637-101072760 GCF_005508785.2 Acyrthosiphon pisum
CTTCATTAGATATATAATATATTTTTTCTCTTAATTGTTTTATAACATATTCTATGTCATTTGTTATTTCTTATAGTAAATTTATCACATATTGTGGTAAATATTCAACACCTTTTCCATCGTCTATAAAATATTCCATTTTTTTCTAAATAATTTAAGAGTACCAAGGTTTTCATTATGAAAACCATAATTTCCTGCTTTTTCTTCAGATGCTATTAAATGTAATCTTTCATTTAATTGTTTCATATTATCTATCCAACAATCTTCAATTTCGTTATTTGTATAATTCATTAAACCAGCTCCTTTATTTTCTGTTGCCATTGTAGGTTTTAAAATGTCTGTTATTGATATTGTAGGAAATTCTGGTATTGTAGGAGTTGTAGGAGTTGTTGGTGTTTTTTCTCCTTTAATTTCTTTCCAAATAGGACTAATCAAACTCATATATTTGTCACCTCTACTTGATTTAGCTTTTCCTGTTTATCTATCATTATTTTTGTATATTGAATCTGTTTCAATTAATATTTGTTTATATTTATTTAAATCGTCTTTCATATAATCATTTTGATTCGGAATATCTGATTGAGTTAACAAACACCACATACCTGGAGTTATTTCACGTTCTTTACCTTTTAATATTATATTATCTAAATTAAATTTTATTACTTCTTTTCCGATCGAATGTTGATTGGTAAGTTTATTATAATTTATTCCAAATGCATTTTTTTCACGTAAAGATTATATTGCTTTACTAGCATTGATACCTAATATTGTATCAGGAGGTAAAGGAGATACATTTTTTATTATTCTAAGTGAATTTTGAGGTGTTTGAACATTTTCATAATCATCTGTACTTAATATTTGTAATACCTCTGGAATACGAGGTTTATAAGTAGTTGTAGGTATTAACATTTTTTGAATATCATTATCTGTTATAATAGCAACCTCTTTAACGTTATAAATACATTATTCAACTTTTGATAAACCTTTTTATATTGGTTCAAAATTTTTTACTTTTTCTTCAGCTGAATGTCTATCATCTATAACTCTTTTTCTATGATTACTTTTTAAATTTTTTTGAATATTAATTATTTTTTCTAAATTCTCTGGTGAATATTCTTTTTCTTGTAATTTTTTTATATCATATTCATCTTCATATTCATCTTTTTTCAAATTGTTTAACTTTTTTTCAGAATGTGATAAATCTGATTTTTTTAATTTATTTTTAAATTTTGTTCAAGATGAATTATATTTTTAATATTTTCAATTTCGTTTTCTAAATTAGTTCCTTCATTAAATTGTTTTGTGCTTCTGATGGATCTGTAAATGTAACTTTTTAAAATTTTTTTTTATTATTTTTCTTAAATTCTTTTGATTTTGTTTAACAGTCATTTATTATATGAAAAATATTAATTTTTTATTAATTTTTCAATTTTATAGTAGAAACGATTATTGATTAGATCAATTGTTATAAATCCATAATTATTTTTCCAACAATCTGAACATAAATTTTTAAAATCATTTAAAGAAATAGTATTACTTAAAAAATCATCCCAAATGTTTTTAATATATTGAGGTGATTTAAAAGCCATTAAAAATGTTAAATTATTTCTCATATATTGTTTATTTGCTGAACTATAACATTGATTTAAAAAAATAACTGAAATATCTTTTGGTCTTGATCTATTCATATATTCATAAATAGGTTTTTGTTCATCTAAAGGAATATCATCAAAAACAATTAAGCTATCACATTCACACTCGTCTACAGATATAATATCTGTGTCAAAGATATTAAAATATATCTCAGGCATACCTTCAAATATTTCTATTAGTTCATTGTAAACTGGTTGATCGATACTTTTTGTAAAAATATATAAACTTTCATAATTAGTCCAATGATTTAGAACTATACTCCTCAACACCTCTGTTTTACCAGAAGCCGATGGACCAAATATATGAAGTCGCATAGGTATATGAAATAAAGATTTTTTTTGATTTTTTATTTTATATGGTTTTATTATAATAAAATTAATTTTATAATAATTTAATTTTTTATTTTTAGTATTATAAATAATGTATAATATTTTTAAAAAGTATGATACTTTTATTGAAAAAATTCAAACTAAAACTTGGATACCTACGAATAACCCCCAACTTAATACACCTAATAAAGATACAATTTTTAAAATAAATAATATGGATAATTTTCTGTATATTAGAAAAACAAATTTTTATATAAATGGTAGATATTTACAAAACGATGGAAAAGAATATCCTAAAGATTCAAAAATACAACTAATTGATAATTTTGTTCTATATTTATTTACTAAAGTTGAAGTTAAAATACATGGTAAAACAATATCTATTATTGAGTATGTAGGAATACAAAGTAAAATTAATGGTGTAATTAACACCTACTCTCTGAAATCAAAAGGACCAACTATAAACTCAGGTTTTGTAAGCAAATTTAAAGGTGGTGGTACGTTTTGTGTACAGGGTAACTTATCACAATTTGGTTTACCATTTTTCAAAGACTATCCATAGCTTCTCTTCAATATTGTAATATGGAATTATGTTTTACTAGAAATACAGATGATGATGCATTATTAAAAAAAGATATTGCAGGAACAGCAGATGGTAAAACTATTATTGATGAATTTGTAATTAAAACTCAAATTGTAGAATACGATCGTATACAAAACGTTTTATTGATAAATGATTTAAATAAAATTTCTCTAGAAAAAAATTATACTATTAATTGTAAAGCATGGCAATGTATTGAGGAAAAAATATAACAGGAAAAACTATAAAAATTGATTTAACATCTCAAAGTGAAAATCCTCCTGTTTTTTGTGGTTTTGTTTTTCAAACAAACAAATTAAATACTCAAAATCATGATCCTGATGAATTTGATCATTGTAATCTTAGAAACTATCGGTTTGAAATAAATGGAATAAGTTATCCTGCAGAATGTCAAGATGAAGATTTTAAGAATAATAAATTTTGTCAATCTCATGAGGATTCAATGGCTTATAAATTAACTTATCATAAAAATACTCAAGAACTTCCATTGATGTATGATGACCCAATTGATTTTAAGGAATATAGATCAATATTTCTAACTAAAACAGTTTATCAACCAAATAATAATTTAACTACAACTAAAAAAAATATTATTTTACATATTGAGTTACATGAAGATTTACCTAAAGATACAATTTGTTAAATTTTTTTCATAAGAGAAGATGAATTTTTGTTTGATATTGAAAAAGGTACTTTTGAAGAACTTTAAAGTATAATTTATTATATATATATATTTTGTTTTCAATAGAAATATTCTATTGAAAAATAATTTAATATTTATTCTTTAATTAAATCAAGATGAACAATAAAATCATTATCATCATCAAAAACATATTTTTTACCATTTTGATCTATAATATCTATTTTTATTAATTGAAAAGATCCATTAACTGGTATGTACATTATTGGATTAGATTTTATATAAGGATTATCACAATCGTAATAAAAATTATACAAAATATCTTCCTCGATGTGATTTTTATCATCAAGAGATGAAAAACATTTTTCAATTATATTGCAATGAACATCTAATAATCGTTTATTTATATGAATATTATTTAAGACTTCTCTAATATGTTTATATAAATAATACATATTATCAATCCCTAAATTTAATTTTAAATTTTTGTCCATCAAAAATCAGTTTTTGAAGTTAATGTAATAACATTTTTATCATTATGTAATTTGATACCTGAAGGTAATAAACTATTCAATAGTTCAATGGAATAGTTTCCTTTTATTATAGTTTTAATATTATTACTTCGACTTGTTATAACACCATTATAATTTTTAAAAAAACCTTGTGTATATTAATGTATGGAATTATTATCTGGTTTAAAGAATGAAATTAAATACTCATCCATTATAATAGAATTATGATAGTTAGTATCAATATTTAATTTATTTTTTTCATTTATGCTAAGTTTTATAAAATTGTTGTTTCTATCAGCATTCAATATTGAATCTAATTCATCTATTGAATAAATACCAATAGGTATTTTATAAATATTATCATTTGAATTTTAATCATCATTATAATATATTGTAATTTAACATTATTTCTCCATATTAACATATTGTTCATTGGAAGTAGGAACATACATTGTTGATTTATTAATAGGATATGAAAAATCAATTGTTATGTTTTGAAAGCCTAAAATTTTTTTTTTAATTTTCATCTAAAATATAATAACAAGGAGATATTATTTCAATTTTTTATTAACATAAGATAACACTATAATAGGTTTTAATAATTTGTTTAATTCTGTAATACATGGTAGTTTGGTCAGTTTGGAGCACATTAATCAATGTGGGCACCGAACCTATATTTATCGTGTCGCGTTTTCGTGTCGTTCGTCGAAACAATAACACTGTACATTTTCCATTAATTGCGTTATTATATTACATTATTTTGATATGCACCTGTGACAAAATGAATATTTTTACCATCTTACATAGGTATATTATACATTTTTAATGCACCAACCTCACGAGCCGCCAGGGCGCGCTACTATTATGATTATCATTACGCGGTCGTTCGCTCGCGTATTACTATATTACAAGGCTGGGCAAGTTAATATTTTTGTTTAACTAGTTTAAGTTAAAAGTTAATACACACTTTTTGTTGACTTTTTATTAAGTTAAAAATAGATAATTTGTTTATGCGACGTTAGTGTACTTTATTTTTTTACAACCCAAAACTAAATTTTAGACTTTAGTGTTTATACTTTCCATAAAAGTCAGATTTAAATGATATACATTTTTAACTTTAAATATTTCACGGTCAATATAAAAATGAAATAGACTAAAATGATTAAATATAATAAAATTAAAACAAAATAAATTAACTTTACTTACTCCTTAAAATGAAAAATGATTTCGTTAATTTCATGTTAATTAAAAAAGAAATTTAGTTAATAAGTTAATGAAAAGCCAAAAGTAACTTACTAGTTAAGTTAAAATTATATTAATTTTTTAACTTAACTTTAACTTTTTAACTCGTTAATACCCAGCCTTGCTATATTATTTATATATTATATTGCGCGGGTGCGTATAATATATGACTATCTATAATATATGTATATAGTCAGAACTCGCTACAGGTTCATAATGGTGTGGAAAATATATATTATTAGGTAAATACTACTTCAATACTTTATTATCATAATTTCATATTGCAGACATTTTCAATAATATTAATATAATATATTATTATGTACTTAGTACAAAAATTGGTAATCGATATGTAACGCAAAATATTTTTTTTTGACTAGTGTATAGGGTAATCGATAATTGTGAAGGACCATTCGATAGATTTAACTTATAGTAATTATATCTACCGAAAAGATTGAAGGCGTCTAGGGTAGGCAATCAAAATGCGGCACGATTTACGTTTCCAACGCGACCGTATGACAACGCCTGTTCTCAAGATATAAGCAATCCGACACACAACCCAACGATGTGACGGGGGGCAGCAATGATGCGACAATGGACACGAAGGAACAGAAAAATGAATACGAACGAAAAAATGGAAGCTGATAACTAGCGAGCGTCTCCAGTACACACACACCACAATAACAAAATAGAATTATAATACGAACTCTTTTTGGATATGTTGACACACAACGTAAAAAAAAAAAAATCAAAATCAAATATATAAACTATGGCGGTGTTTACATTGATTTGGCAACGACATTAGAAATACGTTTGTATAGAGTGGATCATGTGTGTAATGCGTAGGATGAGACGGTGGAGAGTGGGGAGAAAGGAGTTGTCCATTGTGCATGATGTACATTGTCACCATTACAGACGAAGTGGCGGAAATGCTGACGACAACAGCATGAACAACTAATGCTTTTTAAGAATGTGCTTTTAATTAAACACGATTTCAAAAATCATTAATAAATTTCACTATTTATTTTCAGAAATACTCTTTTAATATTTTTTTACCTGTCAACACGTTATTATTATTATTGTCGATGTATACGTGCTAGTTTCATGATCAGGACTCGTGATTTCATGCATTTGCATATACATCTTGCTAAGTTGTATTTAATATACTATATGACATAGAAATTCATTTCAAGTTACCACCGTTAAATAATTTATGTGAAGTCTAATTTTGCATGTATTTGCATATTAAGAGGTTTCTTGCCTATCTGCCATTTTTATGCATATTTCTATTTTATCAGGCATATTATACATGATTTTGATATTCCTATTCATGTTATTATATCTATATTAATTTTATTATAAAACGTGGTCGTCAGATTTAACATGAATTATCGACAAAGACGTACATTATATGCAGTTCACGAAGGCTCAAGAATATAGTATTTAAAATCTATTTTTTTTTTTAATTGTGACATTAAAAAATGAAATATAACTATAAAAAAATGAACGGATAATTCATGTTATTTAAAAAATTGTTTAAGATTATTTTAGTAAATATTTTTTGAGTGCATAGTTTTAGATATTTAGTGCATATAAATGCGTATTTTTGAACTTTTTAAAGCATATTTGAATGCTCATTTTGCCAATTTTGAGTGCATAAATGCATGTTTCTTTAGGCATTTTTTAGGGCATGAACTTATGAGACCTGATTATGACTATCATTACGCGCACACTTGATCGCGTATTAACATATTATTAAATTTATTTATATTATAAATTTTATATTACGCCGGCGTGTATAATATAATATGACTATCTATATATTGTTATGTGTATAGTCATAGCTCGCTACAATATTTTTGGCTCAGGCAATAATAGGTATAATATAATAAACAATTTTAAAAAACGATAAATAGTTAACGATTTTATATACCTACAACAATAATAATTATTATAATTATCCGCGCATACATAAATATACTGCAACTACTCAACATAAAAAATATCACGTTAATTAATTTTTCGTTGCACGGAAACGGTTCTAAGTTCTAACGAAATTCATACCTATTACTTATTAAGCTGAACAATTAAAGGGCGTTTATTAATTGCGCCGAAATGACCTTTTTACCTGTAAGAAATCTATCGATTGCGCCATGTATCGACTACGCCGAACTTTTTTAAATATTGATTCTGCCGGCTTTTAATCTACTGAATATTAATTATCAATCATTTATTTTAATAATAAAAAAATGTAAAAGGCTTAAATTTATGATAATATTATTTTTTGATATAAAATATTATGTTTTACCTATTTCATTAGTACACCCAATATCACCATAATTATATTATAATTATTTAAAAAGCAGGTAAGTGGATGTCGCTTCGCTGTACAGTAGATTACAAGTGGGTCATTGTATAATGGTTGTATTAGACTTGAATTCAATGATATAATATCATTGTATAAGAAAAACGATCCCGAGCGGAGACGGTTTGTCAGTCTGGATATTTTATATTTTGTTATTATTTATTCTATCATGTAAGTCGAATTAATATTAAAATATTATAATTTGTATTCGTTTCTATGGTGATAAACAATGCGTTAGAAATTAAAATCCCATTTTTAGCGTTTTTACGTAATTTTCCGGTGGTTTTTCCCGTGGCATTAAATAACTATTTAGAAAAAATTACCTCTCTAAAGTACCATCTTTATATATAGGTAAATCATTACCTATATATAAAATACCTATAAAATGCCTATATTACATACCCTATATAGGTAAATCATATGGTATAGTACGTATATATAATAAAGTCTTTGATATAATGATGATTTTATCGATTTAGAAAAGAAAGGAAAAAAATAATAAGATCTATGCCGCCGACAGGATTGTTCACGCTGCCAATGAGATTAAGTTTTACGGTCGTCGAACAATAATAATAATATGACAGTAGACACTTCACGCACAGGAGCTGACCGCTCGGTAGTCATAACCGAAACTGTCATTGTTAAACGTTTGCAATAAAATTTGTATGTTTTAGTCATCGTGTGCTTTTAATCTGTGACAAACAATATACCTGCAGCTGTACTTGCGATTGTGATGTTTGTAAACGGACTGAAAAGTATAATCGTAAGGCCGTCTACTTTTGATGGTGTCAATATGTCGTGTCCTTAACGTCAACGGGTCATGTGAAATGGGATTTTTCCTTGTGAATGGGAACGCAAAATGTATTAATTTTACAATGATGTGTGTTTTTATTCTGTTTTGTTAGCCACGAAGATTGTGGTTTATACGAATTACAATCAATAATATACTAAAAAAATGCTGGCATTAAAACTAACAAGATTAATGGATATATTGAATAATGAATTTAAGAAATTACGTAGCTGCTTATCGATATCACAACTTTTCTTACTTGAGTTTTTTCTCTCGAGATTTTAACACGTTGAGATATTCAAACATCCATTTTATGTTTTATGTTGAATTATTGTGCTTCCATCATTAATTATGACGTTCTTAAGATGGGATGTTGATAATAATTAGTGTGTACATTTTTTATAATTTATAGTACCTACTTGATGACATGCGATACAGTATTATACAAATAATTTAATTGGGATTGGAGGTAACTCATAACATTTTAACGTGGTCGGGGATGACCCGTTAAATATAATATATTCAGGGAAGAATTTAGTTGTTTTGAATATATTTTTCCCATAGCTCGGGAGCACGAAAGGTATACGAAATGTAATATTACAAACGAATAACTGATAAGTTGATCTAAATTATTATTAATAGAAACAAATTTCTTATTACTAATAACGAACAAAATTACCAAAAATGTAGGATTGTACGGAGTTCAGGTGCGATAAATTTACCATTTAATAAAAATATAATATTGGGATGTAAATATTTACGTAAGCCTGTGGTCCCCTCTTCTTTAGATATCTTGTTTTAGGTTCACGGGCTACTTTTTGGAATATAAGTAACAGGAACCTAGTAATGTGTAACTTAATATTATGTTGTGATCGTAATGCCCGATGAGCCGCGCCCGCCACCGACAAAGTGAATACTAATGAAAGACTACCGTCTACCGAGTAGCAACTTTAGTCCATACGCCCCTGGTACTCAGGACCCCGTCAAAGCAACAAAAACATACTCATCGATTGAGTTCATCGTTAAACGTACCTTCATTTAAAATATAGCTTTGTTTATTTCTACAAAAAATTAATAAACAAATAAAAACGGTTAGCAATATTTAATATTTAATTTGTCGTGCAGTTATTCTTTGTTTTACTTATTACGATTGTATCATAGTATATGTTCCAGTTACATTCTGTGACATAGAAAATATCGTCGCCTGTTACAATATCTCTGCAATTCTTACTGTGATCCAACTGAGTACAAATAAACCATCACGCGTCTTTTTTAGCAAATTAGCTACGAGTACCCCTAGCTTTCAACAATAGTATATACTAAGAAAATAACAAACTCTTAATATTATTTTGGCTCAAACAGTTGAATAATGTTGAATTAAATTAATCGTTTTTTATTGACATAAAATATATTTTATTTAAGTCGAAATTACGATGATTTTTTCACCAAGAATTATTTCATGTTAACTGAAATTTTCTTCGACCAATAATTTTAACATACTTACTATGGTACCAAAAGGTTATTGTTTTTTTAAAAATATTTTTATGGTTTTATTGCCTTATTTCAAAATATATTATGCTTTTTCTATAGTATTGAAAGTGCAGCCGGGATCGAACAATAATAGACCGTGCGCCCGCGTGTATCCACAATACTTTACATCGCATGAAATAATATAATAATTTCACGACCGGTATGTATGTATACCTGCGTATGTCTACGTGAGTAGAGGTGTGTGTAGTTCGATCAGCAATGAGCGAAATTTCCGTTCAAATACTGAAGAACTACGTCTGAAGTGAGTGTGTCTACAGTGAAGTGAGTGTGTTATATTAGAATAAAATGTCACGAATTTAACACGAATTTACGATTTTACGGGCTACTTTTTGGAATATAAGTAACAGGAACCTAATAATGTTGACCGTGATGCGCGGTGAGCCGCGGCCGCCACCGACAAAGTGAAAATTGACGAAAGACCACCGTTTACCGAGTTGCAACTTAGTCCATACGCCCCTGGTACTCGGGACCTCGTCATGTCAACGCACGTAAACCTTTATTTAAAATATAAGTTTAAATATTAGTATATTTATAAAAAAATTTAACAAATTTAAAAAATGGTTAATAAATGTAATATTGACGAGGATAAACAACGTAAATCGTATTAAAGCACTGAAGTAGGCACTTAAACGGAAGTCGTCGTCACGTCATAATATACATCGATAGAACCGCTCTTTTCTACGTAATGCGCTGGCGTGAGACATAATTGTTAATATAATAATGATATAGTACTATATTCATCTGATCGACACACACTCGCTTTTTTTCGTTGTCACAATATACAGTATGTCCCAGAAGTCGTTAATTTTAGCCGAAAAATCAGCGTGTTTGTAATAATTATTAACGTGCAAATCGTATTTCGCTATTATATTATGCGTAGGTATCATAACTATTATTCTTAAAAATTCAAAATAATAATTAGCTCTAACTTGGGCAATTTACATTAAAATTTAATATTTTTTTTTTTTTTTGAACTATTTTAAAAAATAGAATTCACTAAATTGCTATCTTAGAAATTTAAAAAACTTATTTGCCTACAAAAATTCTTTGAAAATTTTTGAATTTTTGAAAAAAAAGAATTGAATATTATTCTATTCAAACAAAATTCACATACTTATAACTGTAAAAAAATCCACATTTAAATATATTGAGATGGAGATACTTACGGTGATACGGGACTTCTGGGACATGCTATATAACATAGAACAAAATCAACGATTGAGAAATGGAGAACTACGACATGGGATGGAGGTGAAGGAGATGAGCATACTGCGTAAGACTATAGTACCACTGTATTGATACCTATCTAATTTGTAAATCATATTAAACCAATATTAAAAAACGATGAACCAAGGATGAACGTCACCTTTAATATTTAAAAACATATAAATATAGTAATTTATAGATAATAATAAATGTTTGGTAAAAAATAGTTGAACA
>NC_042493.1:101072810-101075748 GCF_005508785.2 Acyrthosiphon pisum
TAATGATAATAACATGTCGGTGGCGGTTTTGACATGCAATTTTCCATGAGGCGGAATAATATTAAATAGTAAATACACTATTACTCTACACAAGAACCAAATATTATGTTAATGTATTCTTTAAATGGTATGGGTTATCAAAATCCATTTTGGAGCGGAAAGATTAGCCAGTTACAATTAAAAATTATTCAGTGCTATAGAGTAAATAGACAACAGCGCCCACCTGCATACACGGCGGCCGGCGGGCTGCTACCAATGCTTATAATATTGTTGAGCGGTTGATTTTAGTCGCCTCTGGCGGCGGTCTACGCATGCGCTATTCACACTATTTTACGATATTACATGTGTGTGCGTAAACGCACCTCGCATGCACAAACTTAGGCAACGGCGGCCACCGCCTCTGTCGATCTCAGTGCTTTAGCGGTTGGGGCGCCGTGCGCAATATTAAATGGAAACGGCTATATTAGTTCATAAGTTACGTAACAGTGACGTGTAGCCATTCTCGCGTTTGTAGGTGCAACTGTACAAGTTCTATACAAAAAAATAATATTCAATATTTCTGTTTATTAAACATAAATTCTAAATCATTTAATGTCTGAATTATATAAATTAAAATTCAAAATTCAAAATATACAAAATTTAAAGAAACAAATATTTTTTATTTTCCCGAAAATTACAAGTAAGGCGGCGCCTCACTTGCCTCACCCCCAAAACCGCCACTGTAACATGTGTTTTAATACCTACGATTGTGATGTTTGTAAACGGGCTGAAAAGTATAATCGTAAGGCCGGCTACTTTTGATGGTGTCAATATGGTCGTGTCCTAAACGTCAACGGGTCATGTGAAATGGGATTTTTCCTTCACTTAAGTTAATTTAATTTTAATTAATAATTATTGTTGACAATACTGTTATTTGTTATAATCAATAAAACGGTAAAATTTATATTGACGTCATCAGTATAGCCTATACTTATATTAGTTAACGTCAAATTATTGTATCAAATTTGAAAAGAGTTAATGATTTAAAATTAAATTTTCAAAGATGGAAATTATAAAAATAACTATCTTTGAAGCGCTCCGTTCCAAAAAAAGCACCTGCAACTAACCTATAATATCTAAAGAAAAAGAAATTGCTAACTGACTAAAATATAATGATATTATTGACACATTTGGTAATCTAAGACATAGGAAGGTTAATTTGAATATATATTAGATTCCAAGCGGAACGAAAAATGTATTAATTTTTCAATGATGTGTGTTTTTATTCTGTTTTCTCAGCCACGAAGATTGTGGTTTATACGCATTACAATCAATAATATACTAAAAAAAATGCTGGCATTAAAACTAACACGATTAATGAATATATTAAATTAATGAATTTAAGAAATTACGTAGCCCCTTATTGATATCACAACTTTTCTGACTTCTTTTTTCTCGAGGTTTTAACACGTAGCGGTTTTGTTGAGATATTCAAACATACATTTTACGTTTGATGTTGAATAATTGTGCTTCCATCATTAATTATGACGTTCATAAGTTGGTAAGTTGATAATCATTAGTATGTAAATTGTTTATAATTTTTAGTACCTACTTGATGACATGCGATACAATATTATACAAATAATTTAATTTGGCTTGGAGGTTACTCATAACATTGTAACGTGGTCGGGGATTACCCGTTAAAGATAACATATTCAGGGATGAAATTAGTTGTTTTGAATATATTTTTCCCATAGCTCGGGAGCACGAATGGTATTAGGATCTTAATATTAAAAACGAATAACAGATAAATTGATCTAAATTATTATTAATTGAAACAAATGTATTATTACTTAGAATTAACGAACAAAGTTACCAAAAATGTAGGATTGTACGGAGTTCAGGTGCTATATTGGCCGAGGAGCCTTACAATCATAAAATATTTAAGTGGCACCTAACCCGAAGGGGCTGAATATTACGATGCTTATAAAATAAACGAGATGAGTACGTTACAGCATGTACTTACATTTTATGGCCATATAATAAAAATATAATTTTGGGATGTAAATATTTACGTAAGTCTGTGGTCCCTCTTCTTTAGATATCTTGTTCACGGGCTACTTTTTGGAATATAAGTAACAGGAACCTAGTAATGTGTAACTTAATATTATGTTGTGATCGTAATGCCCGATGAGCCGCGCCCGCCACCGACAAAGTGAATACTAATGAAAGACTACAGTCTACCGAGTAGCAACTTTAGTCCATACGCCCCTGGTACTCAGGACCCCGTCAAAGCAACAAAAACATACTCATCGATTGTTGAGTTCATCGTTAAACGTACAACGTACCTTCATTTAAAATATATCATTGTTTATTTCTACAAAAAATTAATAAACATATAAAAACGGTTAGCAATATTTAATATTTAATTTGTCGTGCAGTTATTCTTTTTTTTACTTATTACGATTGTATCATAGTATATGTTCCAGTTACATTCTGTGACATAGAAAATATCGTCGCCTGTTACAATATCTCTGCAATTCTTACCGTGATCCAACTGAGTACAAATAAACCGTCACGCGTCTTTTTTAGCAAATTAGCTACGAGTACCCCTAGCTTTCAACAATAGTATATTCTTAGAAAATAACAAACTCTTAATATTATTTTGGCTCAAACAGTTGAATAATGTTAAATTAAATTAATCGTTTTTTATTGACATAAAATATATTTTATTTAAGTCGAAATTACGATGATTTTTTCACCAAGAATTATTTCATGTTAACTGAAATTTTCTTCGACCAATAATTATAACATAATTACTATGGTACCAAAAGGTTAAATTAATTTGTAACGTCTTAATATGCTCTATTAGATTATAAATTGTTAGCTTCTTATATAACTATAAGTTATACGGGTGTAGATTAGAATGTGGAGGTGAATTTAAATTTCTTTGAATCGG
>NC_042493.1:101075943-101083153 GCF_005508785.2 Acyrthosiphon pisum
TTGAGTAGTATTTGAAGTACTTTACAATTAAAGTATTTGAGTATTTACTCAAGTACTTTTTAAAAGTATTCTTTACAGGACTGCATATCATTATGAATGTATAAATCTTTTTTATTATATTATTTATAATGTATGTATTTATCTATTACTTATTACCTTATACCCTACTATACCCTAAACCATTAAAACACAATGTATAATTATTAATATTTCGTTGGTTTCAACTATTAAACTATACCTATTAATTTAATTTTTCAAAATTTTTCAGACTTTTCAGGTACCTATTAGTACTTATAGAAGTATATTAATATAATGTGTTAGAAGACAGAAGTTAAAAGAAATAGCAAGATAGTGATTGAAATACTTTTATAATACTGAATGTAGTTTTGAAATAGGCAAGTAGAAAAACCAAATTCGAGCGTAGCGAGAAAAAAATTTTTGGTGGGTGGCCTAGATACATTTTAAACTCCCGGCCTGGATTTGGTTCCCACTCCGCCCCTGGTTCACGGGCTACTTTTTGAAATATAAGTAACAGGAACTTAGTAATGTGTAACTTAATATTATGTTGTGATCGTAATGCCGGATGAGCCGCGCCCGCCGCCGACAAAGTGAATACTAATGAAAGACTACAGTCTACCGAGTAGCAACTTTAGTCCATACGCCCCTGGTACTCAGGACTCCGTCAAAGCAACAAAAACATACTCATCGATTGTTGAGTTCATCGTTAAACGTAACCTTCATTCAAAATATATCATTGTATATTTCTACAAAAATTTAATAAACTTAAGAAAATGGTTAGCAATATTTAATATTTATTTTGTCGTGCAGTTATTCTTTTTTTTACTTATCGCGATTGTAGCATAGGTACGTTCCAGTTACATTCTGTGACATAGAAAATATCGTCGCCTGCTACAATATCTCTGCAATTCTTACTGTGATCCAACTGAGTACAAATAAACCGTCACGCGTCTTTTTTAGCAAATTAGCTACGAGTACCCCTAGCTTTCAACAATAGTATATTCTTAGAAAATAACAAACTCTTAATATTATTTTGGCTCAAACAGTTGAATAATGTTAAATTAAATTAATCGTTTTTTATTGACATAAAATATATTTTATTTAAGTCGAAATTATGATGATTTTTTCACCAAGAATTATTTCACGTTAACTGAAATTTTCTTCGACCAATAATTATAACATACTTACTATGGAACCAAAAGGTTAAATTCGTTTGTAACGTCTTAATATGCTCTAGTAGATTATAAATTGTTAGCTTCTTATATTACTATAAGTTATACGGGTGTAATTAGAATGTGGAGGTGAATTTAAAATTCTTTGAATCGGATTCCATGATTTAAATTACAAATGAGGTCGGTACATTTCGTACGAGGTCAAACACATAATAATAATATGAAAGGCATTACAAATATATCGGTAACCTCAGAAAATACAACAACATATCCAATGTAGAACAGCATTAGGTCCGAACACGGAAAACATCAACAATATGAGAAATGTCTTTAGAAAAACGGAATTGTGAGCAATACATATTTGAAAAAAAAACACGTAATTTATAATTATGTAACTATCTCATATTTGTAAAACCGTAATCGTCTTGTAAAATGTTAAATACATAACCTTTGTCGTTGATGTTTTTAATGATCAATAAAACAATTATTTTATTGAAAAAATTAAGTTATTTTATTTCATGATAGTTTAAAAATTCCCAAGACAACATGGAATTGTGTCCATATTAATCAATATTATATATTCCAACATTAGTAAACCTGTGTATAAATCATTATAATCATGTATTTTTATTATGTTTATGTAACTACTTATTTTTGAGATTTTTATTTCCAAAATTGTAATATTATGTTTTATGAAATTTTCAAAAATAATATAAATATTTAGCTGCATATTATATTTAATCATACCTATTTCACAGTTTTGACTGCATATTTCGATAATTTTTCCCAAACCCTTCATAATATGATAGTTATCCGAGTAAAAAAATAAACCGTTACCTACACGATTTTGTTCAGAAACTTATGCTTATTACGATAATAGATGTGCACCCGAGAGTTCCGAGTGTGCCATTAAACCATTCCCCCCCCACGGTATTTTCAAATGGGGCCCTATACATTCTAAGTCCCAGAGAATAGGGAGCATGTATTTTAAGTGATCAAACTAGAGTAAAATGTATTTTTTTATATAATATGTGGTAAAACGTTTCGAGATAAAAAAAAAAAACAAACTGTGAAATATTTTGAATTTCTTTGGAATAATTTATTATGATTAAATACGATTATAATAGATTGATCTTATTGTCTACAAAAGTACAATTAATAAATCACTATTGTAATTATTATCTTGTAAATAGATATTAGATCCAAGGGAATATACACCTTGGTATTTGCGTAATTTGTTTACATATACTATGTATATTATATAATTAATATAATGGTTAATTGTTAGGAGTAGGCCCGAAAATATTGTAGGCATCCCAGGAACGATGCCGAGACGATTGTTTATGTTTATAGCTATTATAGTTATTATATCTAAACATTATTTGTTATCATTTGTATAATATTTATAATTAATTCAATTATATACAAACGCTTGTATTGAGGAGGTGGGAATTTAAAACGTCCATTAGATTTCAAAAGTGCTTGGAAAAACAATAAAAAAATTAGGAAAAAACTAAGATTTTTACGAAACACCTGCAGTTTTTGAAAAAATTGATTTTTTTGTTGTAACTCTTATTTCAAACTGGGCTGTAGCCCATAAGTGCGAATATGACCCAAACGCAACCTAAAAGCGCAAAAATTAATTACCCATCAGTGCAAAACAGAATTGCCTTTTTAACAGTGGCAGCTGTCCTAGAGTAGAGGTGTAGCGACCGCTTCACCTTTAATTAGAGGTGGGTGGGATGGGTTGTCCATGTAATTGTTTGTATATGAATTATACAGAATAATACTTCGGAATATTTTAATAGTATAATTTATAGTGACTTTATAGAATGTAGATTGTAAGGTTGTAGGTACTACTCTACTAGATGTCAAGATTTATTAATTAAAAAAAAAAAATAATGAAAACTGGGGATTTTTACGCAAAATTGACTTTGGTTTTACGTGTAACTTTAAAACAAAAGACCGTTTACATATGAAATAACCACTGGTTGTTTATATTAACATTTTCTATAAACGATAAAATTTTCAAAAAATTTTTATTTGTTTCAACCTGTTAACGGACATTTTCAGTTTCAATTTTTTTTAGTTTTCATTTTTATGAATGTCAATAAAATTTTATTTGTTGTGTAAAAAATCTTGAAAATTTAATACAAGGCTCCTAATATATTGTTACAATGAAATTTGGAAAATATTAAAAATCCAATTCACAATTTTTGTATAAAGATTTATTTAACTTTGAAAGTATATTTAATTTATTCCCATCGGCGGTGAATTATAATTACTGTGAAAGTTTGAGTGATTGTTTTGTATTTATTTTTTATATCATTTTTTTTTTCGAATTTAGATTTATGACGTATTATGCTCTATGAGACAAGTTATTTATGCTCTGAGTGATTTGGGAGATATTTTTTGTATCGAGGTACCAAAAAAAACCTCTGTATTCCTCTGTCTTTTGTGTGTTGATTCATTGTGCGTATTTGCCGCCACAATAAATCCCACATCATTCGATTGTCTACTTACAAGTTTAGTGGACGCAATGACTTTAGTTCACGCATCAGTTTAATTTACTGCTAATTATTACAATAGACTATAAAAAATATATATTATTATATTATATTTTTTATAATAGAACGTGCCGTTATAAACACCCATCAGTCAAAAGTTGAAGACTCTTCGGAGGTTTCGTAAGAAACATAGGTACAATAAGTAGCCGCGAAGCTAAGTTTATTTGTATTAAATTATCGCACATCGTCAATTACAAACAAAAATTATAAACAATTTCTATACTAATGAATTTTAGAAATTAGTTAGCCTCTTTTTTATATCACAACTTTTCTAACTTGAGTTTTTTTTTATCAGCGATGTCTTGTACACGTAGTATTTTTATTGAGATATCACTCATTTTTTTATTAAAAGATTATAGAGGTTATAGATAACCTATTTTTTTTTTATGTTTTTAGATTTTGAGTGGAGCAATGAATGTTATGGTTTTACAATGATTTGTGTTTTTTTATATTTTTATTTGTCTATACACGGTAAGTAGTTGAAATAATTGGTTTTAGATAATACACTCGACAGTCGACGGCAACGATGTCGACATCCTTCAATTATATAATGCGTAAATTAATATAAAATGTAAATCTGACAGAAGACTATTAGTTTTCCCCTTTGGTAATAGTAACGTCAATTACATAATATAAAATTATAATGTGTACGCTGTTGTACACCTACCTTCAAGGGCAAAAAATATATTTCTAAATAAATTTTAAATATCAATAAAAATCGTTAGTGTCGTCTATGAAATATTATTTATAATAATTTGCACAACAGAGGTCAACCTTTTTTTTTAATTGCTTGAAAGACTAGGTAATACGTAAATATCATTAACAGGTATACATATACTATTATAAACAAATTTATTAAATACGACATAATATGTCTAGGTATATTAATACGGTGATAAATAAACAAAAAATATTGATTGATGGATATCAAAGCAGAACTTTAATACTGTGGCGACGAAGGTAAAATAAATTGTAATAGATTTTCGCTACGAGTCGGCCGGCCCGTCAATCAGTTCATTAGTTTAGGCTACAGAGAGGTCGAAACATTTTCGGTAAAATTTCACAGGCTAAAGATGAGTTGGCCATCAAGTGTAACATACTGTCATCGTGTCACGAGCTGGTTGGGTTGAGATTTATTATTATTGTCAGGAACTCTAATTTTTTTTTAAGTTTTTGAGTGCCCTTTCTTTTATTTATCCAATTAAAGCACTGATCTCATGAACCGTGAAAGTTAGACAGTTAGCATTTTCACAGATGATGTATTTCTGTTGTGCTATAACAACAAAATATACTAAAAATCCATCATAATATACTGTAGATAATGGTACGAAACCCTTCGTGCGCTAGTCCATCTCGTCAATGTTATAACGACACACAAGCCGCTGTCGTCTGTCACCAGTCGCTGTGTGAGTGCGTTATAGAGTATATTTTATAAACCTTACTGTTTCCGCCCGTAAGAGCAACAATATTATTATATGTCTCTTACTATACCGCCGGCCGCAACACACTCACACACGCAAACATTATCCATGAACTATATTGTTTTATTTTTGTTCCCATATGTTATCTTGTGAATTATTATATTATAATATTTTGTAGATTATGCGTGATCAGAGATTTAGGCACGACAGCCCGAACCACTAGTTAGCGAAAAACGGTCAACCAGACTAGAAATATTATTGTCGTGTCCAAAAATCAGGTGCGAATCGCTGAATAATATTTTACATATAGGTATACATATAGGTATATATTTTACATATCTCCAAGTTAATTATTATATATTCGATAACAGCCGCGAATCGCCACGTTGGTTATTATATTTTGTACGCGACGCGAATTGCCACACTTTACATTATATTATATTTTGTATTTTATCGTGTATTATTATTATTATTATTATTAAGGTTAGGTGCACCGACCAAATTGTGAGTAAAAACACTTTATTATTATATTGTATATCAGCTTTAATAGCTATCTCTATTACATACTATTGAGCAATATTATTATTCTTAGCGGCTCTAATAGCTTGTCATATTATTAATTGTTAATTGTATCAGGCGGCCAATTATTATATTATTTTTGACTGTTGGGCCAAAAGGGCCATAACATTTGCTTATTGTGTATATTGAAACATTTATTTTATTATATTATTATATTTAATATCGTAAATTCGTGTTGAAATTTTATCCTAATATAAGTACACACACCCACACGTATACTGAATACAGATATACACATGTACACACTCACTTCAGACGTAGTTCATCAGTATTTGCACGGCAATTCCGCTCATTGCTGATCGAACTACACACACCTCTACTCACGTGGACATACGCAGGTCGCAGGCATATCGGTCGAGAAATTATTATATTATTTCATGCGATGTAAAGTATTATGGATACACGCGGGCGCAAGGTCTATTATTGTTCGATCCCGGCTGCAACACTTACAATACTATAGAAAAACATAATATATTTTGAAATAAGGCAATAAAACCCTAAAAATATTTTTTAAAAAACAACTTTAAGAGAAGAAATGAATAATTATGTTTATGCTGATCGATGTTGCTGTAACAAAGTTGATGCCCATCAGCCCGCGTATTCTCCAGCCACACAGGTTTAGTTGAGGCCCGCCACTTTTATTTCTCGTATTTTCGATGTGTTATTGTGCTAATCATTTTTTATACAGATAAAAAGGTACGAAAACCACGGTGTTAAAAATAATAATAATAACACGATGAATACACAAGTATGATATATCGGTATATATGTATATTCGCTTCCCAAATGGATCCCGTCTATTTTTTATTATTCCCAAACGGATCCCGTCAAAAAAGGTTTTACAAACAGGTCAATTCCCATACGGCTCCCGTCAAAAAAAGTTTTACTGGGGGTGACTCCGTCGTTTATATTACATAAAAAAAAAAGGCATTTGCAACTTAGTTATAATATCTACAGAAAAAGAAATTGCTAACCAACTAAAATATAATGATATTATTGACACATTTGCTAATTTAAGACATATCAAGGTTAATTTATAATATATTAGATTCCAAGTGGAACGAAAAATGTATTTATTTTACAATGATGTGTATTTTTGAGGACAATGTATTTATTAACTTCTACCATAGTACGCTATGTAGTATATAATATAATATATGAAAGATAAAAATTATACTTACCTACAAATTGTATACATATCAACAGAAACATTTAAAAACAGTGCATATAATTAATAAAGTAACTTCTAAAATAAATACCAATATAAAACATGAGATATCATTTTTAATTGCAAAACTACAGTCCGAATAAAATATAAGGGAGATCGTGGTTTATACGCATTAGAATTAATAATACTAAACAAAAATGCTGGCATAAAAACTAGCACGATTAATGGATATATTTAACTAATGAATTTAAGAATTTACGTAGCCCCTTTTTGATATCACACATT
>NC_042493.1:101083203-101086862 GCF_005508785.2 Acyrthosiphon pisum
AAAAATGCTGGCATAAAAACTAGCACGATTAATGGATATATTTAACTAATGAATTTAAGAATTTACGTAGCCCCTTTTTGATATCACAACATTTCTGACTTGAAATTTTTTTTCTTAGGGAGGTTTAAACACGTAGCGTTTTTTTTGAGAAATTCAAACATATATTACACGTATTATGTTGAAAAATTGTACTTCCATCGTTAATAATGACGTTAATAAATTGGTAAGTTGATAATAATTGGTATGTAAATTGTTTATAATTATTTGTACTTGATGAAGTGCCATAAAATTTTATACAAATAATTTAACTTTGCTTGGAGGTTACTCATAGCATTGTAACAGGTCGGAAATGACCCGATAAATATAAGATGTTTGGGGAAGAAATTAGTTGTTTTAAATATATATTTTTATATTTTTTTAGCTCGGAAGCACGAATGGTATTATGATCTTAATATAAAAATAAATAACGATTGGTCTAAATAATTATTAATACAAACAAATGTATTATTACTTACAATTAACGAACAAAGTTACCAAAAATGTAGAATTGTACGGAGTTAAGGTGCGCACGATGGAGTCGCGGAGAACTGTATTTTTCTTACGTAACGGTATTGGAGCCTTACAATTATAAAATATATAAGTGGCACCTAAACCGGAAGGGCTTAATATAGTCATCGCATAATATGCCTATTGTGCATATTACGATGCTTATAAAATAAACGTAATGAGTATTTTACAGCATGTACTTACCGTTTATAGCCATAAAATAAAAATAAAAGATTGGGATGTAAATATTCACCTAAGCGGGTTCCCAAAGCGCGCCCTCAAAGTCCGTCCCCTCTTCTTTAGATATTATCTTGTTTTAGGATTACGGGCTACTTTTTGGAATATAAGTAACAGGAACCTAATAATGTTGATCGTGATGCGCGGTGAGCCGCGGCCGCCGCCGACAAAGTGAAAATTGAAGAAAGACTACTGTATACCGAGTTGCAACTATAGTCCATACGCCCCTGGTACTCGGGACCTCGTCATGCCACCGCACGTAAACCTTTATTTAAAATATTTCATTGTATATTTTTACAAAAACTTAACAAATTTAACAAATGGTTAATAAATTTAATATTGACGAGGATAAACAACGTAAATCGTATTGGAGCCGCTGAAGTAGGCACTTAAACGGTCTAAAGCTACACCGCTAATATGAAACTATACGCATAGCCAGTGCCGTGAAAAAATAGATAGTATATAATAATATTTTATTCACGGAATAAAATTCCAATTTACAATAATAAAAATAATGATAGTTTCATAGGTGTGCGTTATACTAAAAAATGAAAACAAATGATATAAGAACGAGAGAAAAAAAAGAAAAAAAAATATAATATATTTATATATAGAAATTAAAAGTTAGACAATTGATTATATAACAATTCGATCAAATTAAATATAATAGTAGGTAATAATCTAAAAATAACAATTTAAAGAGCTAAGAGTCATATTGAACAGGTCCAAATTGTTAAAAAAGTTTCCACATGAAATTAATATAATAGCAGAGTAGTATGACATGTAGTTAGTTTTAATAATTGATAAATAAAGAAGATGTTCATTTCTTGAGTTTTTTTATATTTACATTGATATTAATACGCTTTAAAAGTTCTGGGTAATCAATTAAATTATGTAATAAATTAAAAAGAAATTTTAAATTTAACATTTTAAATCTACTATTTAAAGGAGCGATATTAAAAAAAATACTAATATTAATATACCCAGAATGAGGACGTCTTTCAAAATGACATTTAAAAGATAAATATCTCAAAAAATTATTTTGTATACTAGACTCTGGTTTTGACAAATGCTATCAGAGTGCCAAATTAAAGAGGCATAGTCAATAAGGGAGCGTACTAAGGAATAATATAATATTTTTAAAGCTGAACTATCGTTGAAATCACTACACATACAATAGATTTATTAAATCTTCCTTTGCTAACAAATTCTATTTTAATTTTTGAAAAACTCAACGTAAATAATTTGAAGGTATTCTATAACCAAGTTGTATTAGTAAACTTATTTAAACATAAACATTTAATACCTGTATCTGATCATGAACATAATACTAGTTATAAGCAAAATGTTAACAAACGTCTACTAAAGTGTCAAAAAGTATCTTGTAAACGGGTCTTGATTTATGTCGATTGTTAAATATTAACATGAATTAGTTTACTAATTTAATAACTTTCAAAACTTATCATAAGCATATTGATTTGTCAAAGATAATATGATTATAATTTACAATTGTTTTTACTATGTATTATAGTGTTAGAATAGTGTATTAGTATGATCAACATATTTGGTTATATAATTTTTATTGTTATTATATTATTTAAATGTATGTGCATTCTTTAGGTGATAAGAACTCGATCGCTCCCCCAGCACAACCTTTGCTTTTAGGGGGTGCCGCAATATTATACTCATTGTATTTATGTATATTATTTGTATTATTTATGTATGTTGCAAGAAAGTTTATTATTATTATTAATTAGATCTAGTTGGTACTTTAAAAAATATCTGTGTTTATTTTTATAATCAGGATGGAATTCGTAAAAATCGTAAATTATTTTGTCAACATAATACTGACTAGAGATGATAAAGTGAATACAAAGCTGTATGAATTTGTTAGTTATCGAAGTTTTCGCAACAGCCCCCACCGAAACTGAAGAAAAGTAACGATTAGACCATGAGTCCCTGGTAGCGAGATTTTAAAACGAACTACGCCTGACCACTTAACCATCGATCTGCGCATGCGTGTAGATTTAATTCTAAACATAATAATAGGTCGGCAATCGTGTATATCATACTTTTGTATTCATCGTGTTATTATTATTATTTTTAATACCACTGTTTTTCATACCTTTTTTATCTGTATAAATTAATATGATTAACACAGAAGCACATCGAGAAATAAAAGTGGAGGGCCTCAACTAAACCTGTATGGCTGGAGAATACGCGGGCTGGCGGGCATCAGTGTTCGGACTTATCTAGATAAATTTATCTAGATGAATATCTAGATAATTATTTGTTCATCTTTTATCTTATCTAGATAATTTAGTTACAAGGTATCTAAACGTTCATCTTAGATAATTTTTCTACTAATCTAAATAAATTCATCTAGATACATTTTTTATTGATAAATATCACGAAATTGTACCAAATTTTTAAATATTTATACAGATTCTCAAACAAAGTTTATGGTTTATAAATAATGTAATTATTTTTATTTATATCATTATAATTATTATTATGTTCCTAGTGCCCAACTAAAATATACTAAAATTTATAACCATTTAAAAAATAATTGTATCTTTTTTTTATCTAGATAAAAAAGTATTTATCTTTATCTTTATCTAGATAAATATGAGATAAGTTATCTTTTATCTCAATCTAAATACATTTGAGTTGCATTATCTTTATCTTTATCTAGATAAAAAAATACTTATCTAATCCGAACACTGGCGGGCATCAACTTTGTTACAGCAACATCGATCAGCATAAACATAATAATACAATTCTTATTTTAAAGTTGTTTTTGTAAAAATATTTTTAGGGTTTTATTGCCTTATTTCAAAATATATTATGCTTTTTCTATAGTATTGTAAGTGTGC
>NC_042493.1:101086912-101091603 GCF_005508785.2 Acyrthosiphon pisum
TAAAAATATATTCAGAATACATAATTGAATACTTTAAAAAGTATTCGAATACTATCAGAATACTTTTTTTCACATCTAGTTTTTGTCAGTTTTTGAATGATTGGAAATTAACATTTATTACTTAATAATTAAACATACAACGTAATCATAAGTTATTTATACATTTTGGCCACATATGATACGGCCGATATGGGCCATACGGGATACAACACATTGGTATTTATAATTTTATAAAAATAATCATATCATGGGCCAATATTATATTTCGTTTAAAGAATAAAATTAATGTTCATGATTTTTAATATGTCTTGTCACAAATTTATAACTATTTTTCTGGATCGGAAAAAAGTATTTTTTTAATGAATAAAAAATACAAATAAAAGTATTCAGAAACGTATTTGAATACTTCTTAAAAAAATTATTTAAAATAGTATTCGAATACAAAAAAAGTATTCAAATACTTTTATTCGAATACTTTACAAGACTTTGTCGTTGTCACGTCATAATATACATCGATAGAACCACTCTTTTTTACGTAATGCGCTGGCGTGAGACATTGTTATTATAATAATAATATAGTACTATATTAATCCGACCGACACACACTCGCTTTTATTCGTTGTCACAATATACAGTATGTCCAAGAAGTGGTTAATTTTAGCTGAAAGATTACCGTGATTGTAATAATTAACGGGCGAATCGTATATCGCTAACATATTATTATGCATACTGCATAGGTATCATAACTATTATTCTTAGATATTCAAAATAATAATTAGCTCTAACTTGGGCAATTTACATTAAAATTTAATATTTTTTTTTGTTTGAACTATTTTAAAAATACAATTAACAAAATGGCTATCTTGGAAATTTAAAAAACTTATTTGCCTACAAAAATTCTTTGATAATTTTTGAATTTTTGAAAAAAAAATCGAATATTATTCTATTCAATCAAAATTCACATACTTATGACTGTAAAAAAAACCGCATTTAAATATATTGATTTTCCATGGAGATGCTTACGGTGATACGGGACTTCTGGGACCACGATTATAAAGAACCATATAATCGTGTCTGGGACATACTGTATAACATAGAACAAAATCAACCATTGAGAAATGGAGAACTACGACGTGGGATGTAAAGGAGATGAGCATCCTGCGTAAGACTATAGTACCTCTGTATTGATACCTATCAAATTTGTAAATTATATTAAACCAATATTAAAAAAGGATGAACCAAGGATGAACGTCACCTTTAATATTTAAAAACATATAAATATAGTAATTTATACATAATAATCAATGTTTGGTAAAAAATAGTTGAACGATATATTTAATTAATTTAACTTTGAAAGCATATTTAATTTATTCCCATCGGCACTGAATTATAATAACTGTGTAAGTTTGAGTGATCGTTTCGTATTTATTTTTTATATCATTTTTTTTTCGAATTTAGATTCATGACGTATTATGCTTCGAGTGATTTGGGAGATATTTTTTGTATTGAGGTACCAAAAAAAAATCTCCGCATTCCTATGTGTTTTGTGTGTTGATTCATTGTGCGTATTTGCTGCCACAATAAATCCCACATCATTCGATTGGAAAACTACGACATGGGACGGTGGTGAAGGAGATGAGCATACTCCGTAAGAGTCGTAAGACTATAGTACAACTGTGATGATACCTATCTAATTTGTCATAGGCAGTGCCGGATAAACTGTCGGTGCAAGCGGTGTATTGCACGGGGGCCCCGAGTTTTTCAAATATTTAGCCGCAGTGTTGGGAAAATATGTAACCATATTCAATTCATACGATTCAATTATTATGTATATATTTTACGATCCTAGATCTAGTGATAATAGTCGATGGACCTATCATAGTATTATGTAGGTACAATCATTTCATCTATATGGCTATATTATAGTAATTTAAGTCATAATAATAATATTTTATTAACGAAATAAAATTCCAATTTACAAAAATAAAAATAATGACAGTTTCATAGGTGCGTGTTATACTAAAAAATTAAGAGAAATGATATAAGCACGAGAGAAAAAAATAAAAAAAAATATATTATATTTATATATAGAAATTAAAAGTTAGACCAGAGGTTCCCAAACTGTGGGTCGCGACCCAAAAGTGGGTCGCGATTATATTTTTGGTGGGTCGCGCTATAATTTGATATAATACATATTTTTCGTTCATGTTCAAAGATCAAATACAGTTTTTCGTTATTCGTTATATGCGAGATTGACGATTCCCAGACAGCATTTTGCAATGATAATATTATAATAGTATTATAATAACGTTATACTAATTTTTTTCGTTATTAAAATGTTATAATAATATTAATGAACAAGAAATTGCTGTCTGGGTTACGAGTTTACAGCGCACCGTATCAAACAGATTAATAGTTATACCTATTGAAAAGAAAGCGATTTATCTGAAACAAATTAATGTTAGTAAATAGTAAGTATCTAAATACCTAAAAAAAAAAAGGTCATTCAATGTATTGTTGGTCGCCAAATTTAAAAAAAATTCTCAAAATGGGTCGTACAATAAAAAGTTTGGGAACCTCTGAGTTAGACAATTGATTATATAACAATTCGATTAAATTAAATATAATAGTAGGTAATAATCTAAAACTAGCAATTTAAAGAGCTAAGAGTCATATTGAACAGGTCCAAGTTATTAAAAAAGTTATACCACATGACATTAATATAATAGCAGGGTAGTATGATATGTAGTTAGTTTTAATAATTGATAAATAAAAAGGATGTTTATTTCTTGAATTTTTTATATTTAGATACATTGAAATTAATGCGCTCTAAAAGTTCTGGGCAATCAATTAAATTATGTAATAGTTTAAAAAGAAATTTTAAATTTAACATTTTAAATCTACTATTTAAAGGAGCAATATTAAAAAAAATACTTATATTAATATACCCAGAATGAGGACGTCTTTCAAAATGACATTTAAAAGATAAATATCTCAAAAAATTATTTTGTATACTAGATAGACTCTGGTTTTGACAAATGCTATCAGAGTGCCAAATTAAAGAGGCATAGTCAATATGGGAGCGTACTAAGGAATAATATAATATTTTTAAAGCTGAACTATCGTTGAAATCACTACACATACGTTTTAATAATCCCAACTTCATATATGATTTATTTCGAATAGAATCAACATGATTGCTAAAAGATTATTTTGTGTCAAATGAAACTCCTAGGTCTTTAATAATATATTTACGTGTTATATTTGTATTATGTAAAATATAATTATAATGTATAGTATTTTTTTTTAAAGAGTACGAAATAATGGAGCATTTATCAATATTTAAGGACATTCCATTATAGATACACCATTTATAAATATTATCTAAGTTGGCTTGAAGTTCCAATAAATCATCCATACATTTTTTTTAAAAAATATTTTAGTGTCATCAGCAAATAATAGACATTTTGAGCAATTCAGAACTTTATTAATATCGTTAATAAAAAAAGAAAAAAGTAATGGAGATAGGTGGTCATCTTGGGGAACATCTGATAAGACATTTATTGAATTAGATATACAATTTTCGTATTTAACAACTTGTATACGATTTATTAGGAACGAGTTAAACCAAGAAAGTAAAGGATCAGTAAACCCATATAGTTTTAGTTTGTAAATTAATAAAGAATGCCTTTTCAAAATCCGTTTAAATTACGTCTATTTGAGCTTTATCTACAAATTAATCTAAAATTGATTGTTTAAATAAACATACATTAGTAATTGTTGAACGCTTAGGACGAAAGCCATGTTGTTCATTAATCAAGAATATGATCACATAGGGGAAAAATAATTTTGTTAACCAGTTTAGAAAAAATTTTAGGAAGTATAGAAATCTTAGAGATTGGTCGATAATTAGTGACTAGAGATTTGTCTCCTTTTTTAAATATAGGTGAGATAAAAGAATATTTCCATGTGTTGGGAAATATACCCGTTTGTATTGATTTATTGAAGAAAAAGTTTATAATTGGTGACAAAATAAATGCTGTTTCTTTAAGAAATTTGGGGGAAATATTATCAGGACCTGCGGAGTGATTAGGTAGTATGGACCATAATTCATTAAACACCTCCATAAGAGGAATATTTATTGAATTAATAGAAGTTCCAAAATAATTTAGGGTTGATTTTAATTAAACTTTGAGTTTTATTAATAAATAAATTATAATCACGATATCTTGTAGTTTTACATTTGTTTCGAATATTTGAAAAATTAGAATAAGATGTGAGTGTTTTTAAGATGTTTAAGATATTGTGTGCATATTTTTTTTTAAATTAAAAGTTTTAGTTCTTTACTAAACCAAGCAGGGTAAGATAACTTATGTCTTCGGACTTTTGGAACAAAATGTGTTATTGCACATATGAGAGTAAAAAGTGTCTAAATTGTCATTAATATTAAATTTACAATTAAATAAATTAGACCAGTTAATAGACTCTATATATGATATAATAGATGTGTAATCTGCAACATTCCAATTAAAATTATAATCATAATAGTCTAAATCAAAAACACAATTATAGGTATATGATACAGTTAAATGTGTTTCTGATTAAGTCATAAATCGTAATTAATTTTTATTGAATTTTATTTCTAAACCAAGGTGTATTGATAAGGTGACGTCACTTGTTTGAAAACTTGA
>NC_042493.1:101091653-101094007 GCF_005508785.2 Acyrthosiphon pisum
CCATAGACCTATAAATAGGTCTATGATTATAATAAGTAATTAGATAAACAATGGTAGTCTATTAAAGGTAAGACAATACACATTAATTTATTACAAAAAATATTAATAATAAAAGCATCATAGGTATACTCTTAAGATGGATCGTAACATTTACCTAAACTTGAATCTGATGAGGACTCATTGTCAGAATTTGAGTGATAAATGTCTTCGTCACTTTGTTCCTCCTCAGGTGCACCTTCTTCGTCAGATAATGGTGAGTCGTCAGCGGGTTTCTGAAAATCAGGCATACACATTTCACCTGTAACACAATATTTTATGTGAACAATAAATATAAAAATGATTTAATATTTTAATTTTTAATTTATGAATATTTGAATATCTATTAATATTAGAACCAAGTACTTACCCTATTGATAACTTGACCCCACAACGATAACGAGCAGTTTGCAAATTTAAAATAAAATGTGTAAATTACAAGTTTGATTTAGTACTTGAATACTTGAATAAACCACAAATTTATAGACAGTTGTAACTTGTAAACACAAGACGGTAGTCGGTATATCGAGTACGTCGTGGTCGTCATTTGTACATTAAAATCGATACGGTGGATATCATGATGAATGATGATAAAAATCACAGTTGTAGATATAATATCCATAGATAATATAAGAATTGATAGGACCAAGGTGTATTGATAAGGTGTCGTCACTTGTTTGAAAACTTGATTGAAAATTTTACTACAGATAGTCGTCACCACCGGGAGCGTTATATGTCCTAAAGAGGCCGAAAAACGAACACTTTAGTACACCAAAACTATAGCAAATTTAAAATATATTATGATTTAAGGAATAAAATTCAAAATTTTTCATTGCATAATGACTTCTATGTTCTAAATTATTTGTATACATGTATTAAATACTTTCTTTTTATCAAATACAACTTTAATATTATTAAATATAATTAACTAAATTAACTAAATTGTCATCTTTAAATTTCCTATTACAAAAAAAATATAAGAAAAATGTAAGAGTTAATTCACTAAATTATCATACATAATGCTTTAAAAGTGTTATAATTAACAAATAATTTTTATTAATTATTAATTAATATATTGATTTTAAATAAAATTCATAATACTGCTAGTACTAGTATTATACTAGTATTCATATTACCTATGTGTTACCAAAATGCATATATTTTGAATATCTTTTTATAAGCATTTATTACTCAGTTGTACCTATCTCCATTGATTTATAATACATTCATAGTATTTATTGTATATTATAAAATAAATGTTATTACCTATATATTATTATATATTAACTGAGATCCTGGGGATAGAAACATATATATCTAAATACAAAATGGTTGATAGACTTATATGAACATCCTAGATCAATGCTTATTTTCTTTAGACTTTAAGTGTTTATGGAAAAAGTTTAAATACTTAAATTTTAATACTATTATTAATATTTCTCAAAGGTATATTATAACATTAATTTACTATACATTTTAATAATTTATATGTTTGAAATAGTACATGTAATTTTAGTATATACCTACATAATTTAAAAAAAACAATATATAATTTTGATTAAGGGGCCTTGACAGTTTTACATTAAATTTAAAGAGCCTCATGTCAAAAAAATTTGAGAATTACTGTACTAGATTATACTGTAAAATATCTAAATATATATAACTATCTGTTCCGGTAAAAGATCATGTTTGCAATGTTGCATTTCAATTTAAAAACTTCATATACATTTTTCTAACATAATATGTAGTTATTAAAGAAATATATAAACAACATTTTTGACAAAGGTTATATAACGTATTATAACGCATTATGTCAAACCAAGAATGATATTCACTTTCAAAAAAAAAAAAATTAGCAAGTTGCCAAAAACAAGAAAACACCAAAAAAACTAAATAATTTTTCAAAATTAGTTTGAAGTTTATAAGATAACTATTATTGAATAATATTATAATATAAATAATATACCTAATCATATAATAAAATATGCAAAATATGTATTCAGAGTTTTTATGAGCACTAGAAAATAAAACTCCACTCTACTAGACTACTGTTAAAATTAGGAGCAGAACCATATTAGTTTGAATTTAATTTAAAGATTTTAAGAAGGATGCAAATATCCAAAGAAGTGACATACATGATATTTTATAATTGATGTCTACTCGATATAAAATATTGCAAATGATTAAAATACAAATGTAATCATTGTAATGTATAATTACATGCTCCAATTTATTATGCCAACTTGATTAAAAAAAAACTTTTTATTATTCAATGTTTTTGTAAACACTAATTTCAATTTAAAAAAAAAATAGCATTT
>NC_042493.1:101094061-101107589 GCF_005508785.2 Acyrthosiphon pisum
CAAAGAGTGTATACGTATAGGGGTCCAGAGTGACGACACCTTATCAATACACCTTGTTCTAAACCGAACTCTAATCATTCCGCTAGTAAAGTGATTACATTTATTCCTAGAATGTATAGTAATATTGTTAAATATTATTGGAATCAAAAATAAACTGATTGTTAATTTTTCTGGGACATCCTATCGGCTTGTTTTTGCCATACATTCAAAACTATTAATTTAATAACGCGGAAAATAACGCGTAAGTGCGTTACTGAAAAAAATAATTGCGTTACAGTAATTATTGTAATTTCCGTTACGTTACTAACCAACACTGTATTTGGGGGCAATGAATTTATGTATATCGAGTACTATAAAATAAAATTGGTAACTATTTGGTAAAATGTATATTTTGTTTTTTATTGTTTTATGTCCGTCGTTATTGTTTGGTAATAATTTAATTTATAATTTGTAATGTAGGTGTAATTAGTTGGGATATATATTTGCTCTTCTTTATATTATACTTTCTATATATTATAAGAAAATAATTTGGGTACATTTTCATTTTCCGTTGTAATAGTTTTTTTGAACTGAAAAGGATGTCTATGAAAAAAGTCGTATTGTGTGTCATATGACCTAAGTTATTGGGTCTTTGAGTATGGCGTCATGTATTTTAGAAAATAAATACAAATATATCGATAATCAAGTCTTATATACAGTAATGTCTAATAAAATAATAGCACATAAAAATAATATATAAAAAATTTGTTTTTATTTTCGTGGGTTTTTTCGGTGATCTGGATAATGAGCCTCGAGAGTATTTGGTCGGTTCGTCGTTATTGTTTGGTAATGTTTTTAATTTATAATTTGTAGTGTAGGCATAGGCGCAATTAGGTACCTAATTAAATAAATACAATATTTATCCGGCTTCCACATTATACGTACAAATATAAATTAAAAAGTAAACCATGACTTACTTAATATTTTTTATTATTTTAAGGATGTAACATAAACGACGGAGTCACCTCCGTCGAAAGAAAAAACCCATTTCGCATGAACCGTTGACGTTTAGGAGTCCTAAATCAGGACACGACATTTTGACACCATCCAACGTAGCCGGTCTTACGATTATACTTTTCAGCCCGTTTACAAACATCAACATTTTTAGGTATTAAAGTAAAATTGTAGGTATATTACACACACACACACATATATTGAATAGAGATATACACATGTGCACACTCACTTCAGACATAGTTCATCAGTATTTGCACGGCAATCCCGCTCATTGCTGATCAAACTACACACACGACACACCTCTACTCACGTAGACATACGCAGGCATACCGGTCGTAAAATTATTATATTATTTTATGCGATATGAAGTATTGTGGATACCCGCGGGCACACGGTCTATTATTGTTCGGTTCCGGCTGCAACAGTTACAATACTATAGAAAAAGCATAATATATTTTGAAATAAGGCAATAAAACCCTTTATTGTGCTAATCATATTTTATACAGATAAAAAGATACGAAAAACCACGGTGTTAAAAATAATAATATTACACAGTAACAGTGGTACTGTATATTATAATATTATAGAGTATCTACCTTCAGTTATGCAGTCGTCGTAATCACTAAAACATTCTGTAGTGCCTATATCGTATATTTTATATTATAATACCGTAGTACTAAACATCAAGTTTATAAGTTTATCTATTTTTATTTTTACGACTATTTTATAATATTATTCATAAATATAATTGTTCATACTTTTGGGTTTAATTATTTATTATTATTTTTTTTTTTTAATACTGCAGTATAAATTAGACGATTAGCGCATCGAAAATACGAGACTATATAAGTGTCGGGCCAGTAACCCAATACTTGTTCTTTCAATGGATAACCCTAATCGAATAAACTGTTATGGGTAGGTAATTCATAAAATTAGATTAAACAGATTTAGTACTAACTTAATTAAATATTATTAAAATTATTATCATCTTGAGACTTGAATTGCATTGAACAATTAAAGTTTTTAAACAAAAATATTCGTCAACAATCAGAATGTTGAACAATTATTGTTTACATTTTGAAAAACTATGTTCTATGTCAACTTATAAAATTTGATTCAATTTTACTTAAAAAATTAAAAATAAAAAATAGTTACTACTATGTATGTTACTATTATAGTTACTATTATAGTTACATACCTAGTAGTAACTATTTTTGATTTTTAATTTTTTAAGTAAAATTGAATGTTTGTTCTTTTAAATAATTAATACATTAAATTAGCCCGAAAATATCAAAATAAAATTAAGTACCTAACTACATGTATTTTACAATATAATATGAATCATAAATAAAGCTTTGTTTGAACTTACTGGACTGATTATTTGTATATTACTGATTTAAATTTATGAATGCAAAATTATAATATAATATAATATATTATAATATATTTGTATATTATGCAAATCCGACACAACTGATGGCACATGGTAGGTAACCAATGTTATCAGCATGTCCCAATGTCCGCATAATCATTATTCATTACCTACATCTCTCTGCACTCTTGTTTAAAATATATTAGTAAGAATATCGCTAAGAATCGTCTGTGAGACTGCATATTATCTGTGAAGATATTAATATTGATATTATGAAAAATTCAAAAATTAGTAATGAGTACCTAAATATTATGGCTTTTAATGGACTCTTAATATCTCCATAGATCCGAATAAAAAATAATAATATTTTAATAATATTATAATATTTATTCAGCTTACAGGCTATAATAAATAATAATAAACCGTCTCCGCTCAGAAGTCAGAATCGTTTTTCTTATATAATGAATAATGATATTATATCATTGATTTCAAGTTAAATACAATCCATTATACATTGACCAACTTGTAACCTACTGTACAGCAGGGCAACATCCACTTATTCTTATCATGTATAAATAATTATACCAGAGCAACTATAGGTATTCTCAAACTTGTATTGATCATATATTCGTTAATAATATTGATATGACTAAAATTTATCCATATTTTTAGATGTGATATAACGGATCATTATGCAATAGCTATAGTATTTCAATTTATAATAATCATAATAATCAAAATTCATAATCTAATAATTCGAATTTAAGCAAAATAAATATAAATCATTTAGATTTATTAGTTAAAACTGAAGACTGGCTTTCTTGTTTTAATTCCTCAAACGTAGACACTATGGTTGATATTTTTAAGAGCAAATTGGAAGAATTAATAAATATTCATCTATCTCTAGTGATAAAATTAAACCAACAAATTGTTAAATATAAAAGCATGGATTACACCTGGCATTATTACATCTATTAAGTATACAAATGTACTATCAAAATAAATTAGAACAATATAAATCTGACAATAAACAAATTTGGAAAGTTATAAATTAAATCATACGTAAATCAAGCAAGCAAACAAATAATATTAATAAAATTACTAACAAGGATGATATTGTCATTGAATCTAATACTGAAATTTTTAATGAACTTAATGGCTTTTTTTGTAAACGTAGGAAATAATTTACAAATAGAACATATTTGTACGGGCCGGGTACGAAACAGAAATAGTCCGTGCGCCCGGTCACCAGAATTATTCGTGCGCGCTCTGTACCTACACACCGATCGACCTGTGTTGTATGTATGTATTTATGTATAGCACTCAACAGGAAGTGGCCAGGTTCGCCGAGCAAATCCTGTGAGTGCTAGAGCGTGGGTGAGTGTGTAAATGTGTGTATTTATGTGAGTGTGTGCTTAAGACTATTTGACAAAGGTAACTATAATAAATAAATAAATAGGTAACACGGTTGCAAGTAAAATTATGTTGCTGTATAATATATAAATAATTCAAATTAATACACAAAATAAAATATAACTCACAGCAACCGCAAGGTAAAAATAATCTAAAAAATAATATGTAGCCCTTCTGGCCCAAAAGAGTAATAAAATATGTGACAATTTTGGCCTACTAATAAATATGTATAATATAATAAATAACGATAAAAAACTCACAATTTGGTGGAGCACAGTCTGGCCAGCTGGTCCTAGCTATATAATAGGAAAAATTCACACACTCACACAGAAACTAAAGACAGATTAAAATATAATAAATAAATGGCGATTAGCGCCTTGAACAATATAATTAAAACGGCGATTCGCGCACGTAATAATATATAATAAATAAATGGCGATTAGCGCCTACAACAAAATAATATAATATAAAATAAAAAACCAAACTTATATTATTATTAAAATTATGGCGATTAGCACCTCACAAAAAAGTATTATAATAAATAAACGACGTTTAGCGCACGTTTTAGTAGGTAACATTCACGTCGATACTACGGAACGGACGTAAAGGTGTGTGCATTTTGATTGCACTCCGACACTGGACTGGTGACATTTTCGGCGGCCGTGCAATAATAATAATGAACGGCGGTAATTTACATATTATATAATAATTCACAGCTGATACAGATAATTAAACAGAAATAAAAACAATAATATAAATATATAAAAACAAACAGGTAAACAGGTATGTGATGTGCGTGTGTGTGTGTGTGTGTGTGTGTGTGTGTGTGTGTGTGTGTGTGTGTGTGGGCCGATCGGTGGCGAGTAATCTGGTGATACGGCGACGACAATATTAATTCTCATATAGTTAACTTTAATGATAAAAATCAGAGCAATGACAGTATTTTTCTTAATCTAATTAGTAGTGAAGAGATTAGGCGGTATATTGATAAGATTAAAAATTATAATTCTTCTTTTGAACATGGTTTAACAAACTACATTAAATTTCAAAATCTATTTCTATACCATTATCGTTAGTTTTTAATAAGTATTTATTAACAGAAGATTTTCCTTTAGCTTTCAAAAAATGTATTGTAATACCTTTATTTAAATCAGGTAATAAATTATCATGTGGAAATTATAGATCTATCTCACATCTTTAACTGTATCAAAAATGTTCGAGAAATGTATTAAAAAACGTTTATTAAATTATCTTAAAAAGAATTCATTTTTTTCAAACTCACAGTTTGGTTTTTTAACTGGTTTGTCAACAACTGATGCGCTTTTTAATCTTGATAACTTTGTTCGTAGATATATTGATATTAATTACAAAGTAATGGGTATTTTTCTAGACGTGCAAAAAGCATTTGATTTCGTAAATCATGAGTTATTGCTAAAAAAAGCTCGATTATTCAGATATTCGTGGAGTTGCTAATAACCTATTAATATATTTCTTAAGTGAAAGAACTCAAATAGTTCAAGTAAATGATTGTACTAGTAAAGCTAGAGGCAAAACTTGTGGAGTTCCGAGGCGAACAGCCCTAGGCCCACTTTTGTTTATATTTTTTATAAATGATTTATTGAATATAAATATAAATATTAATAAAGAGTTCATAAGTTTTGCTTATGATCCGGCTATATTAATATCTGAACTAACAATCGATAGCTTGTAACATGAAGCAAATGATATTTTAAATAATGCAAACGCTTGGTTCTGTAAGAATAATTTGAAGTTAAATTTACTAAAATCTAAATTTATTTGTTTTAATTTATCTTTTAATTATGTTTTACATGGACACAATTTGTTTGTTCATTCTCTAAAATGTAATCCTAATTTAAATATATGTGATCCAATATGTGTAAAACTTGAAAAAGTCAATGAGTTAAAATATCTTGGTTTAATAATAGATTATAGACTTAGACACCATTCCAAAAACAAAAATAATAAAAATGTAATTTCAAGATTTACATTTCGTAGGACGAATAGTAATACTATGAACGCTCGCCGACACTTTATACATTGATTATTGCGATTACTACACAGTAGGTAGTAGGTACACACCGTGTCATTCCCTCATAGTCACAGTGTAATACAACTTAGTAATTGATTTTATTTTTATAAGCTAAAAAAAAATGGAGCAAAAAAAATGTAAATTACCAGCAATTAGTAGTACTCCATTGAATTTTTTTAAAAAGAAGCTTGGACTTGACGTAAATATTAAAAATTTAAATTAATCAAAATACTTAACATTATTAGGCCTGGAAATAATGTTTTAAAATCGTGCAAAATATGTAGGACGTATTTTATACACTTATTAAAATTTATAATTAGTATTACAATTCCCGCTAAAATTATGCAAAATTAAATTAACACCAGTTAAAAAATGTATTAAAAATTTAACAATAGTCACTGCAGTTTATTTAAAAAACTATTAGGTACCTATATGGCTATGTCATATTAATTTTTATAAAAAATTTGAATTAGTTTATTAAAAAAAATAGAATTTAATAATTTATAATAATAATTATACCTACACATTGTCTTGTTTATTATTTAAGGAAAACATAGAGTAATCTAATGATGTATCACGGACAAGACCCCCCACAAGTTTGCCATACAAATTTGTTTTGATTACTTTACAATTAAATATCGATATCACCCGTGTACTTAAAATAACGTACTGATCAAACTAATGATGTACCTATGATGTGTACCTCAATTCATTATCTTTTCAATAGACAATAATAGATAAGAAAACAAATACAATAAATAAGATTATTTTTTTACTTTTATACATTGTGGCCCGCTTGAAGATAATTGCTTATCAAAGTGGCCCACCAAAAGAAAAAGGTTGGGCATCACTTTTCTATAAATACGGTAATAATGCCCTATTATTATTACTTAAAAAAAATATTTATCAAGTTTCAACTGTCATCTACAGTAAGTAAGATGTAAATTTTATATACGTCCAAGGTCCAACCACAATGAATTCATTTTTGAAAAAAACATTGTGTTTGCATACCAATTTTTCTAAAATGATCTGTAAATTTTTGTTAGAAGTATGAACTACTCGTATGAAAGACATTGAATTAAATTTCCTAGTCTTACTTTGTATCCAAATTTAATATTTTATTAGTTTTGAACAACGCGCGACGGCTTATTTGTACTCTGCAGTTGGCTCATATTGCAGAAACTTTGTAGCAAGCGACGATATTTTCTATGTCACAGAATGTAACAGGTATGCTATGATCGTGATCACCGTCGAGCGAGTAAGCCACTGCTGCCGCGACTCGTTGCAACAGCCGCCGCCAAAACTGAAGAAAAGAAACGATTAGACCATGAATCCCTGGTACTCCGATTCATTATTTTTCGGTTTAGTTCGTCTGTTTTAGTAGCATTTTTACCAGCCCGATCAACCTCGACCAACCCCGTAGACCGGATATTATTACTATTATTATTATTGCACAGTTTGATCCATAGTCGTAAAAAGAAATATAAAAAGAATAACCGGGCCATGTGCGAGTCGGACTCGCGCACGAAGGGTTCCGTAGCATCATCAGCTATAAACATATTGGTAACACTGCTTATATTATATATTCTAAGATTTTTAGTATTTGTTTTTATAGCGGCTACAGAATGTGAAAATGTGAAAATTTCATCTTTCTAACTTTCATAATTCATGACATACAGCCTGGTTACAAACGGACGGACAGACAGCGGAGCCTTAGTAATAGGATCCCGTTTCACCGTACGGAACTCTAAAAAACAATAACTGCAACTAATTTGTTATTGGATATAACTTATTTTCTATCCTTATAGTCTATAATAAATGTTTATGTTGGAATTATAATAATATTTACGTTAAGTGTTTTATCTTTTTTATTCAATTTAGATCTTATAATATAAGCACGACTATACAAAATTATAAGTTAGAAATCATATTAAGAACATAAATTAAAATTTAAAACTATAATAATAAGTAATAATAAGTCATTAGTGCGTCATTCCAAATATAAAATAATGGTATTTTTTTATATTATGGAAATTAAATTAGAATTTACATCTTAGTTTCTCAGAAGCGAAGAATGAATTGATTTTACACTAATGTGACACACACGAAAAATTACGCACCGCCACCTCACGACCCACTCAATACACACAGATCGAATACGCTATCGGAGAATATTTTTTTTATACCGTTGTTGTGTGTCTTAATTATTATAATATATTAATATTTTCTTTTGAGCAGTATTGCATCAATCGCAAACCCATGTTGTGCGAATGTTAGATAAAAATTATTGCAGGCGCTAATCGCCAAAGTTTATATTTACTATTATTATTAGTTTCATATTTATTAGCACTGTGTTAACCACCAGTCATTATTAGATTATAATTTTACACCAGTTCAGATATATGATAATATTATTATTATTTTTATCTGTTGGACCACAAATGTCATGGATAGGTACTTTATTACTATATACCTAATCTGTGAATCTCACGGACAACGCAATGATATATTAAAATATAATATTATTTAAATTTAAAAATACATTGCTTCCACGGCCTGTTACACCCAAAATTAGTTGAACAATCAGAATTGTTTTTCTGGCCATCGCCGGCTAATTCAGCTTGTTATTTACACATATATATTTTTATTGTATATATAGATTTATTTCAATACTTAATATATTAAAATAAATGCTATTTGTGAAGTTTAATAATTATTTAACTGGTATTAATAATTTTGTGTCACCTTACTATCCTATTTCAATATACCATAATAAATGTAAATTATAATAATAAAACGAATTTACTATAATCTATGTACCTACAACTATTACCTATGATCTACCTTTTTAACTTATGTTTTTGATCACCCAAAAAATCGATCTGTAATCGTTTAAATTATGTTATTAATAGTCAACGTTAATGTTAAAAATGTCGGAAAAGCTGGGAGGTAACGTTGTATTGTACATTTAGTCGTGTGGGTCACTGTAATAAATGTATTAAAATTTAATTCAATGATAGAAAACCAGTGTATAGTGACGAAAAATGATTCTGAGTATTTTTCAAGACCGTCCGTCAGCCTATATTATTAACGGGCGATTGTAAATTCCGCCAGAATTCCGGTTAGACAAAAAGATAATGAAAAGGTCTATATTGTGAGCTCCGCCAGTTTTATTTTCTTACCTGTAATGGCAGGGAATAATATTGTGTGTAGTACGAATGTAGGTACCTACCTGGCTACCTACCTACCTAGCTATTCTTATGAAATAACCATTAATATAATATTATTATGTTATTTCATATCATGATTTAAGACAAAATAATATTATTGTTAATGTTTGAAAATCATTTATTATATACTAATTTTTTTAGTGATAAGACGTAAACCTAAATCTAGTGTTTATTTGTAATTATATTAATAATGTAGTAATCACAATAATTAGCTTTTAAAAAATATTTATAAATTCCATGTGATTGTGAGTAATATTTTAATTTGGGATTAAATTTCTAAAATTTGGGATTATTTTCCCCAGAGTAGAGGATTTTTCCCGGTAATTTTTATTCCGCAATTCACTGTCTCTATATTATAGTTCAGTGCACATATTATTGTGAAATTATGTATAATAATTTTACCAATATACCGACATAAATCGTTTTATTGTGATGTAGTCTGCAGTAGGTACTCTGTATGTAAAGAAAAATAGAAATTCTACTACTCTATGCTTATGGAACAAATACATTTTTTTGGGGAGGAAAAGATCCCCACAGTAACTCCAAGTTTAATATAAGTGTGTAGTACGAACAAAATTATATTTTATTACCTCTGTGTTATTGGTATATGAAAACTTCTTTGGTATTAAAGCATTACTAATGTAAAACTAAAATATAATATATCTCAACCAAATAAACTCAAAAATTCAAAAAAAAAAAATTATGATGTTGGAGATTGCTATACATAATTATAATAACGGACCTATATTAGACTTTATAGTTGGAAAATCTACAAATTGTGTCTAATAATTTTAGTCCACAGTTAAAAACATTATAAATTTATAGCATAACAGAATATAACTTAATATAGATATCACACTCAGTAGCGTAGCCAGGGTGTTTGAACCCCTACTACCACCCCTACCACCCACCATTGCATTTTCCCTCCTAATAAATATAATGTTTATAGGGTTTTGGGACTGCTTGCAAGTTATAAATTTGTCTTATGAAATGGAGAAATAAAATACAAATTTTGAATTTGCATATATTTGTGTACTTTTTAACTTAAATATACATACAATTGTCGGGAAAAATTATATTTGGATAACATTGAAAAATATCTTAAAAAATATTACGCTTGGTTAGGTACATAATAGGCGATAATTTTGAGATTTGGGTAGCCGAAGACTAATACCATACTATTATAAAATTGAATGAGCTTAAAAAAATTAAGTAAATGTTTGGGAGGGGTGGAAGACTGTTAAAGTTGTTGGTGGAGCCTGGCTACAGTTGGCCCTATGTTCGCACATGTAAGATTTCATAAGTCTCTTTGTGACAAAACTGTGTTTAAACTATAATTGACATCTACGGTGTTCGCATATTACGTTACTCGTTATTACTTATTCATTAACCTAGTATTGTATGCTAGTATTTTAGATTCTGATCGGAGCGAGGAATCTATTGTTTTTACAATGATGTTTATTATTTTATTTTTTCTTCTTTTTATAACCTGTATACACAATTTCTTCCAGAAAGAGTGTTTCGATTTCAACATATAGCACCTTATCTTTTAGCAAATTGGATCAAGATGGTACTTTAGAAAGGTCATTATTCGATTTTCTCAATAGTTATTTAATGCCACGGGAAAAACCACCGGAAAATTACGAAAAAACGCTAAAAATGGGACTTAAATTTCTAACACTTGGTTGTCACCATAAACACGAAAAAAAAATTATAATATTTTAATTCGACTTACATGATAAAATTAATAATAACAAAATATAAAATATCCAGACTGACAAACCGTCTCCGCTCAGAATCGTTTTTCTTATACAATGATATTATATCATTGAATTCAAGTCTAATACAACCATTATACAATGACCCGCAAATAATCTACTGTACAGCAGAGTGACATCCACTTACCTGCTTTTTTTTAAAATTAAGTTGTTAAGTATTTATCAGGTTTATATACCAACTAATTTTTTAGTTTTTTACTACTGCAATATGTTTTATGATTTTTCATGCAAATGTTGCTACATAGTACATAATATATTTAAGCATATTTTTAGAATTTTGACTGCATATTTCGATAATTTTTAGTGCAACAAGTCAAGTTCTGAACCTTTAATTTATTTATATATGAAAACTATAAAAACTTCGTTTTAATCTATACTTAAAAACCACGGGTGTTTCTTAATTTCGGACAAAAGTAATAAAAAATAGCTAACACGCAGAATTATCGTTAACATGGTTGAGCAGTTTTCAACTTTTTGTATTTGAGAAAACCCAACACGATTACGCATCTTTTACTTTTGATATTCGACCAAACTCAATAACTAGTGCGCAAAACAAATATTTTATATTGTTGGATTTAAAGAAATATAACAATAGGCAATTGTCCCATCATTTCTTTAGTGATTTACTCACACTAATAATACTTAGTACATATTATATTCAAAAGTGGGCGAGTTAATGAAAATAATTAACTCAAGCTAAGTTAAATTAAGGGGACACAAGATCGATAAGTTAACAATTAACAATAACAAATCATATATTATTTAACTCGATATAAGTTAAAAGTTAATTTGGAGAAAATATTAACTAAGCTCATTTTAAAAAAAATTATTATACTTTTTTTTAATTATTATGTATATCACATACAGAATGACTGCGTTCTTTCTAATTTCCTAAATTTATTACGATAAACAATTTTATTGAATTTTCATCGTATTGTACATACCTATTTTCCTTTAAATGATTATTAAATATTTAAATATCTATTCATTATGATAAATAATTTTACAAATACCTATTAATTTTTTTATACCTAATATAAATTTAAGGTCATTTTATATTATGTGTATCTAATCTACAATAGCATATATTTATTTACAAAATTATGTAATATGTTATCAAGTAAAATAACAGATGTGTTTGTATTGCTATGGTATTGAACTATTTTTATTTTAGTATTAATATTTACATTATATAAAAGTACGAAACCATAAAAACGATAAATTAAAAAAAAAATGCTTAACTTGATACGGATTATTTTTAAATAAACTGAGGAAAGCTAGGTTATTTCAACTGTCAATTAAGCTAGTTAAGTTCATAAGTTGATTAGAAAATTAACTAACTTATGCTTATTTATAGCAACAAAAAAGATGATTGTTTTTAACTTTGATGATCAACTAATTGCTATTCCAATTTTACATACATAGATATTATCAGTAGCGTAGCTAGGAATTTAACTTGGGGGGGGGGGGGAATTTCAAAATTGTTCATAATAATCAAGGATTATATTAAGTCAAATACATAATATAATATATAGTTTTTAGGTAGTAATTAATAATTACATTATTTACATTATAACTAATAATAATACACTTATATTTTCATGCGCCAATATTGAATAGGTCCATGTTTCAGATAATGTTTAAATACATGTTCATTATGAATAATATCTCTAATGTTTTGAGATCGATCACACGTCTCAAATTCTTTACAATGACAGGTAATCTCATTCATTTTAATGTATTTATTTAAAAAAACAAATATTTTTTGGACGGCTTATAGTACCAAAAAAATCGTACTGCTCGTAGACTGTACCTTCTGTGGAGGCATGGTATTGTGGAGCCATGGAGGTATCAGGTAATAGCAATATTATAATATTATATGAATTTAAAAACTATGATAACATTATTTACTTTATTTTGATAAGCAAATAAACGTGGATGTTCCTGCTATCACTGTTAGATATTACGGTTTGGTCGTAAACTCGTAACCATGCTGGTTTCAATATAATTATCAAATCATCAACAATATTATCAATCAGTATTTATAACCACTTCTTTTCAATATGCATTTTTTTTTTAAATTACTGAATTTCGTATTAAGAGTTAATTTTCAAAGGAGGTTGGGGGGCAAGTGCCCCTTTGCCCCCCCCCCCGTAACTACGCCACTGGATATTATTAATAATTATTAAGTTAGTCTTAACAATTTAAAATAATCTTAAGTTATATTATATTTTGTAATCTGAAATATTTAAATTATTCACTAATATCATTTTTATTACCACTTATATAATATTGTAGTATAAACAGTATAATACCTGTACTTTTTTTTTCATCTACCATTTTTGTTTTTGTTTCAACCATGTCAAGTATAATGTTATTTCTTGGTGTATAATTATTATTTATATATACAGGTAATAAAATGTTATTCATCTAAAATTATATTATTTATTTATATTTGCTCAGTAGTCAACACACAATGATTGTTTAATTATTATTATTAATATAAGTTCCTAGTTCCTCCTATATCTACTTGTCACCAGGTATAATATGTGCCTACTAATTTCTCAGTCAATCATAAATAATGCTAATATTACGAATTATTTAATTTAAATTAGATCGTAGATTTTTAGTTTTTATGTTTCTAATTATAGCTATGAATTATTGTAATATATATCTTTGTGATTTCAGA
>NC_042493.1:101109987-101115706 GCF_005508785.2 Acyrthosiphon pisum
CGCTGCGTTGATCGATACATTATGCTTGCGAAATAATATAATATTAACTTCGAGGAAACAATAATATCGTTACGGCTACTATGACATATACAAATATGTAATATAATGAATATTTATTTCAATTAGGTACTAATAAATCTTCAAAAAATATTGACGATTATAAAACAGATTTTGTGTAAAAATTCCCGTTTTTCCTTATTTTTTCTTTTTTTCACGGCGCTTATGAAAACTACTGGAAAAGTGACACTTTTGACTTTTTTACGGAGGGTACGATAAGAAACCGTCACGACACACGTTTCTATGACATCGTTGAACAATATTAACCAATATTAGTTATATTTATATAATTTATAATGAGTTATTTTTATCGTCAATACATTTATTATACAACGGACTATACCTAATTTTACTAATAGATCATACGCCACCGCGATTCCGATAACGTTTGTATAATCGCTAATTTCCAGAAACCGGTCACCACCGGTCGACGCACACACATTACATTAAACGCTAATGACGTCATGGTAACATTCTCGGTGTCGCACAAATTAACAGAATAACCCCAAACCATAAGATATATACATGTCAATAATTATCTAGATATTCATCTAGATCAATTTATCTAGATAAGTCCCAACACTGGTTGTAACTAGTTGGTACTTTTATCATAATAGTAATAATAAATAAGAATAAAAAAAAACACATCATTGTAAAATCAATACATTCGTCGGTCCACTCAGAATCTAAAATAAAATTAATATTAAATAAAAAAGTACCCTATTGTCTTTTGTGATTTGTCACACTTTTTCACTATTCGCAATTGACCTATGGTCTTACCAATAGCCGATAAGTGCATAATATCATTATTGTGGCTACACGCGTAAAACAAAACTATAATTTGTATTTAGACTTTGAATGAATAATATAATTATTTATTTTGACCACTGATTTTATACACTTATAATATTATATTGTACATTTATTAACGAATTATTAGAACGACAAAATTACGAGATATAAGTGGTGGGAATATACTTTCTTGGCGGAAGTCAACTAATGTTAGTGCCTATTTACTTGGCACTAACATTTTCCACTAAAATTCAAATATTTATTATTTTACACAGTTTTAATGATTAACTCTGCTCTCAGATGATTACCTTATCTTATATTATTAAAACGTGAAGAAATTTATTTGGACAGCTATAATATCATGCCTTTATTATCTGAAGTCATTTTATACGCATGCGTTAATTAATTAAATAGTTATTACAAAATCCTATGGATATTTTATAGACCATCGCGGTTTCGTTGTCTGTTTTGTTTTACTCATCTCGCGCCACGGCTGACTTGTAGGATAAATAACTAAAAAAACACACTATCCCGATGCTTCTCGACAATTTTTTACGATTAAAACCTAATTTAGATCCATAAAATATGTAGACATGGTCTAAACAATTAATGGATTTTTTTAAAAGTAACAATATTATAAACCAGCTTTAATATCAAAATTGAGAATGAGACCATATCCACAATTGTTTTTCTCGTCTGTGGTTTTTACCATCCTGTAATAACGACATGTTATAATATATTTTATACTCTGAATTGTAAATTGTACAATATAAATGATCTATTTTGTTCTTCGACAACGCGCATCACGCCAATGCACGCCACACCATTTGAGAACCACTTGATATCGAGTACAATATTATCGTCTCAATTATTAACATATAACATATAATATTATTATGAAACGTTAAATGTGTGCGTTCATATTTTCTACAATATATTGTATAGTGTATACTCGTTAGGTGCAGTGTCTTCGACTACACTTCAAAGTAATTTCGATCACAGACCACCCCCCCCCCCAACCACCCCGAGTAGGCGAGTGTTTGTTCAAAAAACGAGGGTGTATATAGGACCCTCGTTAAATTCTTTCTCGGAACCATAGTGGCGGCGGCGACAACCACTGGTCTTATTGTTCTCATCCCTTAACGAAGTCTGACAACAATGCACGACCCCTCGTCGTTTCGGTACGAACAAGTCACGTCTTTTATATTTACACACACACACACACACACACACACACACACACACACACACACACACACGAGTTCAGCTACGACGCCACCCTAACGTCTTGCACTTGCCAGAAACGAGATTCTTTTGTATTGATCGAGAAAATAATATTCGAGGTAAGTGGGTATCGCTCTGATGTACAGTAGTTGTTATGGATGTATGATATTTGAATACAATGATAAACTGTTGAAAACGAAAAATGATTTTGAGCGGTTAGCGTAGTCCTTACAATATAATCATTTTTTATTCGTTGAGGTGGTAATAAACAAAGCTTTAGAAATTAAAATCCCATTTTTAGCGGTTCTCCGTAATTTGTAGTTAGTTTTTCTCGACACTTTCTAAAACTACTTGGAAATTTCAATTTTGACCTCCCAAAAGTACCAACTAGGTTCACTATTCTATCAGAAAAGATGCTGTTCTCGAAAATCGAACCATGATTACTATGCAAACAGTTTGACAGACAGAAAAAACAAACACATACACATCATTGTAAAACCAATAGGTACATTCTTTCACACCGCTCTGAATCTAAAAATGTTTTGTTAGTAATGCTTTTGAAAATCCACGAAATTGTATTGTTTTGAAGTACTTGTTATGTATACTCGGGTACTAACTTAATCAAATTATCCACTACACTTATTGATATTCAATAATGTACCAATATAAAAACATAATAATGTATACAGTCAATACAGTGGTAATCGCGGGGCTTAGGTTAATTGGATTTAAAGTATTCACAAGTCACTTTACCAATACTTTGGACATCGGAATTAGTTATCGTGTGTAGGTATATCTAGCTACCTATATAATACGAACAAACACGATAATACCATATATTATTATAGTGTATAGCTAGAATTGGAATGATGGGCAATTATGTAAAAAATAATAAGGCATAATTATTGTGAAAAATGTGCTTTTGCAACGGCATCAGCGGACTGTATAATATGTAATAATGACAAGCGACAAAACGTACTTGTATAAAAAAGAAAAATGTGAACATAATCTGAAAAACAACAGGTGCAATAAATTATATAACACGTACTTAATTTTTTTACAACCCAAAACTAAATTTTAGACTTTAGTGTTTATACTTTCCATAAAAGTCAGATTTGAATGATATACATTTTAAACTTTAGACTAAAATAATAAAGTATAAAAATTAAAACAAAATAAATTAACTTAACTTACTCCTTAAAATGAAAAATGATTTCGTTAATTTCACGTTAATTAAAAAAGAAATTTAGTTAGTTTACAGTTAATAAGTTAATGAAAAGCCAAAAGTAACTTACTAGTTAAGTTAATATTAAATTAATTTTTTAACTTAACTTAAACATTTTAACTCGTTAATACCCAGCCTTGCTATATTATTTATATATTATATTGCGCGGGTGCGTATAATATATGACTATCTATAATATATGTATATAGTCACATCTCGCTACAGGTTCATAATAGTGTGAAAAATATAAATTATTAGCACGGTGGATTATAGAGGTATACGCATGGTCATATATTCGTAATGCAAACAATTGTCCCAGTGAATGTGTTTTATTCGCAGGTTTGCGGTAGATCACGCTGCAGTCTTTTGGCCCTAATTTTCATGCTTGAAATACAGATTTCATATAGTAAACAAACAAAAACTCGTCAAAAAATCTCATAACAAACAAAATTGTACATAAATTAATGTAAATGGAGACATATATTATAAATTCGACGTTATACTAGATAAAAAGTACACATTAACAAATTAAGGTAAAATTATAAAATCAATAAATAATAATGGACAATGCTAGGATATCAATCAAAATAAAATGTAACTTTTTTATTACCTGATTATATATTTATATATTTTAAAAGTATTTAAAACTAAGTAAAAAATAATTTAGATTCTTTTTTTTTTATTTCTGGATATTTTTTTGGATGATCTATTTTGTTTTCTTTCGTATTGCCTCATTCGCATTCTTTTGTTTTTGTCACATGGAAAGTTTAAGTTCACATTTGTTATGATTTCTGTGAGAGTTCTTTCATAACAATCAGACAATATAACATTTTTTACAAAATAAAATTCAGCATTTTAAAACAATTTATATAAATAAAGATTACAATTCAGTAAATAACCTTGAGTCTTCATATTTACAAGCTCTGCTAAAGCTAAATCAGAACTATCTAAGTTAGTTAAAAACGAACTTAAACAAACATTTTGTAGATTTAAGTAAACGGCGGCACATTATTATTAAATACTTTTATTTGTGAGTCTCCCTCTCCAGAACTCTAAAACCATATAGTTTCTTCTTCTTTGAAGTGCTTTGAACAAACAAATGATCTTGTGCTTAGTTCAATATCCCTTTTTGGTATAGCTTTTTTCCATTTATCAAAATCTGATTTTTTTGTAGGAGCTTTAAACATTGAAACCTAATATGATAAATTATATTATAAGACCGTAAAGCATATGTAACCAGTGCTTGAATTGGGGAGGTTGAAGTCTTCCTTTTTAATAATATTTTAACATAGGTACCCCTTTAATTATATTCTAGTCAATAAGGTAGGTAGGTAGGTAGGTAGGTATATAATTAGGTATCTGCAGTTACATACATTTCTTTTCATTTATGCACCACTGTACATTTTTTTTTAATTTAACCATTGGATGTATCCAATAATTATAATTTCAAAAATGTATATAATGATTATATTTTTAATGGATTATTTTACCTTATCCTTGCAAGTTGCATAACCAGATTTGCAATATACTATAAAACACTTAACCATTTTACACAAAAACAATTGAAAACATTCAAATAAATAAACAATTTATTATTATACTTTGATTTCGTTATGATGAAAATTGTATTACAATATAAAATATAATTCATATTTCGTTGTAGACAAAATATAATACGTACCTACCTATAATATTAATATAAATAAACATTTTAGTTAGGGACAAAAGACTGTTACGCGATCTAGTGGTGAGAACCTTCTTAAAAAATATTTCTCGAGACATGATTTTGATAGTCGTGCGTATACCTCTATAATCTACCTCGATTATTAGGTAAATACTACTTCAATACTCTATTATCATAATTTCATATTGCAGACATTTTCAATAATATTAATATAATATTAATATATTATTATGTACTTAGTACAACAATTGGCAATCGATATATAAGGCAAAATATTTTTTTTTACTAGTGTATAGGGTAATCGATAATATTGAAGGACCATTCGATAGAATTTAAATTTAAATTTCGATTTAACATATAGTAATTGTATCTACCGAAAAGATTGAAGGCGTCGAGGGTAGGCAACCAAAATGCGGCACGATTTACGTTTCCAACGCGACCGTATGAAAACGCCTATTCCCAAGATATAGGCAATCCGACACACAGCCAAACGATGTGACGGGGGGCAGCAATGATGTGACAATGGACGCGAAGGAACTGAAAAATGAATACGAACGAAAAAATGGAAGCTGCTTTACTAGCGTGCGTCTACAGTACACACACACCACAATAACAAAATAGAATTATAATACGAACTCTTTTTGGATATGTAGGCACACAACGTAAAAAAAAAAAACAAAAATCAAATATATAAACTATGGCGGTGTTTACATTGATTTGGCAACGACATTAGAAAT
>NC_042493.1:101115766-101116714 GCF_005508785.2 Acyrthosiphon pisum
CATGCATTTGCATAAAAATCTTGCTAAGTTGTATTTAATATACTATATGACATAGAAATGCCATTTCAAGGTAGCACGGTTAAATAATTTATGTGAAGTCTAATTTTGCATGTATTTGCATATTATGAGGTTTCTTGCCTATCTGCCATTTTTATGCATATTTCTATTTTATCGGGCATATTATACATGATTTTGATATTCCTATTCATATTATTATATCAATATTCATTTTATTATAAAACGCGGTCGTCAGATTTAACATGAATTATCGACAAAGACGTACAGTACATTATACGCAGTTCACGAAGGCTCAAGAATATAGTATTTAAAATCTATTTTTTTTTTTTAATTGTGACATTAAAAAATGAAATATAACTATAAAAAAATGAATGGATAATTCATGTTATTTCAAAAATTGTTTAAGATTATTTTAGTAAATATTTTTTGAGTGCATAGTTTTAGATATTTAGTGCATATAAATGCGTATTTTTGAACTTTTTAAGGCATATTTCAATGCTTATTTTTCCAATTTTGATTGCATAAATGCATGCTTCTTTAGGCATTTTTTAGTGCATGAGCTTACGAGACCTGGTTATGACTATCATTACGCGCACACTTGCTCGCGTATTACCATATTATTAAATTTATTTATATTATAAATTTTATATTACGCCGGCGCGTATAATATAATATGACTATCTATATATTGTTATGTGTATAGTTACAGCTCGCTACAATATTTTTGGCTCCAGCAATAATAGGTATAATATAATAAACAATTTTAAAAACGATAAATAGTTAACAATATTATATACCTACAACAAAAATAATTATTATAATTATCCGCGCATACATGAATATACTGCAACTACTCAACATAAAAAATATCACGTTAATTAATTTTTCGTTGCACGGAAACGGTTCTAAGTTCTAACGAAATTCGTACCT
>NC_042493.1:101116814-101118579 GCF_005508785.2 Acyrthosiphon pisum
ATGTGTTTGTATGCTATGGTATGAACTATTTTTATTTTTTCTTAATATTTACATTATATAAAAGTATAATACCATAAAACGATAAATTAAAAAAAAAATTTTAACTTGATACGGATTATTCTTAAATAAACTGAGGAAAGCTAGGTTTTTCAACTGTCAATTTTATTAAGCTAGTTAAGTTCATAAGTTGATTAGAAAATTAACTAACTTATGCTTATTTATAGCAACAAAAAAGATGATTGTTTTTAACTTTAATGATCAACTAATTGCTATTACATACATAGATATTATCAGTAGCGTAGCTAGGAATTTAACTTGGGCGGGGGGGCAAAATTTCAAAATTATTCATAATAAATAAGGATTATATTAAGTCAAATACATAATATAATATATAGTTTATAGGTAGTAATTAATAATTACATTATTTACATTATAACTAATAATAATACACTTATATTTTCATGCGCCTATATTGAATAGGTCCGTGTTTCTGATAATGTTTAAATACATGTTCATTATGAATAATATCTCTAATGTTTTGAGATGGATCACACGTCTCAAATTCTTTACAATGACAGGTAATCTCATTCATTTTAATGTATTTATTTAAAAAAACAAATATTTTTTGGACAGCATATAGTACCAAAAAAATCGTACTGCTCGTAGACTGTAATACCTTCAGTGGAGGCATGGTATTGTGGAGCCATGGAGGTATCAGGTAATAGCAATATTATAATATTATATGAATTTAAAAACTATGATAACATTATTTAATTTATTTTGATAAGCAAATAAACGCGGATGTTTCTGCTATCACTGTTAGATATTACGGTTTGGTCGTAAACTCGTAACCATGCTGGTTTAAATATAATTATCAAATCATCAACAATATTATCAATCAGTATTTATTATCACTTCTTTTCAATATGCATTTTTTTTTAAATGACTGAATTTCGTATTAAGAGTTACTTTTCAAAGAGGGTTGAAGGGCAAGTGCCCCTTTGCCCCTTTGCCCCCCCCCCCCCGTAACTACGCCACTGGATATTATTAATAATTATTAAGTTAGTCTTAACAATTTAAAATAATCTTAAGTTATATAATATATTATATTTTGTAACCTGAAATATTAAAATTATTCACTAATCTCATTTTTATTACCACTTATATAATATTGTATTATAAACAGTATAATACCTGTACTTTTTTTTTCATCTACCATTTTTGTTTTTGTTTCAACCATGTCAAGTATATTGTTATTTCTTGGTGTATAATTATTATTTATATATACAGGTAATAAAATGTTATTCATCTAAAATTATATTATTTATTTATATTTGCTCAGTAGTCAACACACAATGATTGTTTAATTATTATTATTAATATAAGTTCCTAGTTCTTCCTATATCTACTTGTCACCAGGTATAATATGTGCCTACTAACTTCTCAGTCAATCATAAATAATGCTAATATTACGAATTATTTAATTTAAATTAGATCGTAGATTTTTAGTTTTTATGTTACTAATTATAGCTATAAATTATTATAATATATATCTTGTGATTTCAGAAGCATATCATTACATCCACCCTGCACTTTTTTGTGTTGTGCTCTCACAACAACGCTCGTGGGCGGGAGTGAGCAGCACAAACATATAAATAGGAGAGTGAGAAAGTGAAAAGAAAGTTGAAAGTTCGAAAGTTAAAAAGTTTGAATATATATTTAAAATGGAAATTTATATACATATACTTTTATTATACAATCTAAA
>NC_042493.1:101118679-101120147 GCF_005508785.2 Acyrthosiphon pisum
ACACGTATATATGTGACAGGTACATATGTACGTACATAGGCGTGCGCAGACTTCAATTTCCGGTCGAACCTGGTAGAATTAGTGCCCCAATACTTTGACAGTGCCCCTATTTTTTTTTTTACACATTAACATACATTTTTATTGTAAAATTTTAATTTTGTGTAATATATAAAGTGTACTTAATATTTATATGTAAAAATATAATCAAGTTAAATATGCACACAACATATTATAATATGTGCTTATTTCTAAACATATATTTTTAATGTTAAAATTAAAACGATACAAATAATAAATACGACCGATATTGTCAAGAATAAAATTAATTATAATAATTTCTCATCATATTAATTCACCGAACTTTAATATAAATATTATTAAACATTAAACACTAACAGACCAGTGTGTAGTGACTGAGTGACAACAATAAACAGTTAACAACTTAACATACTCAATAGTGAATAGATTATTAAGAAATAAGAGGTCAGTCTGTTTACGGTCTTCTTTTTGAAAGCAACGAATTATACACGTTTAGGTTTTTCCGTGGAGCAATACATCTACGGTCTTCCGCACTCGGTTTATCTTAATATTAAATAAACACCATGTATATGTATACTATTTATAGATTATTACCAACTTATTAATGTATTTAATCAAAGTACTTATTTTGTACACAATGTTTTTGTTAGATGAATAAAATTAATGTAGAGGTACACACAAATAGTTGTTATTTTATTTCACTTTCACTATAAATAAAATTTTAAGACATATTATTATAATTTATAATAAGTATAGACAAACATTTTACTATGCCCCCAAAAAAATTCCGGTCGAGCCCCGGCTCCACCGGCTCGCCCCGTGCGCACGCCTATGTGTACGTACCTATAATAGCACTATAATATTATATAGGCTACTCGATATATTTTATCAAAATATAATATAATATTTATTTATTTATCATTTTTGTTATGTGATTATATATAGTAGGTATTTACGGTCACTTTACTTAAGCTTAGGTAAATGTGATTAATTTGAATAATTTGCACACATAATTCATAATGCTCGCCTCCGTAACGCGTGGCTTATATGTATATCGTATACCTGTATCGACATTATTCGTACTTAAGGTCAGGTAAATTGTAACGAGTTTTACACAAAAAATAATTATCGTTTATATATTTTCCTATAATGTTATCACGTACCTAAGTACCTACGTACTGTGCCAGAATCGCCCATGAACAATATTGTTTATTTATTTCATCGATAATATTACCAATATTTCACAATTTGTGCGACATCGGTGCCGTTAGAATCGTAAAAATTAACGGGCTGTACTTACGTTTCGCCAACGCCGCGACCCAGCTACTAAAAGAGAATTTCCAATATTTTTAAATTTCCATCATTTAGCGTGAATTTGCACGACTATATTGCCGAATAGCTAATGCTAAGTTGAAGTATAAGCAGTACA
>NC_042493.1:101120247-101122529 GCF_005508785.2 Acyrthosiphon pisum
ACCTTACATTAGTTATTAAGTTAGCAGCACTATCGTGGATACAATGAAAAAGGGGGCCTCCATCAAATTCCAACAAATTCATGATAAACTTGTGCTGAAATTAATAATTATGTCAGTCTAAAAATATAAAAAATTCCCTTTTTGTGGCTGGGAAACGGTGCCGGCGTGATGCGTATCACCCCCGTTGGTTTTTGAAATTCCAGTGGCACGTATCGTGCAAATCGTGAAATTGGTCTTGCAATATCTTACTAATTGTGCAGTACAAATAGTACAATGATTATTGATAAAGTAAATTTTTTTTATTATTGATGTTGGCGCAATGCATTTGTTTTTATCCTTAATGTAATTATACCAGTTACATTGAACAGATAAAAATAAGTTTATTATTAACACAATTACTAAATGTGCATACTCGCTTTCATAAACATATTTAATGTTATATATTATAGTAAAATAATATGCATATATATTGAAATTTAAATTACCTAGATAAAATGTTATGTGTAACTTTACGTTATTTATCCGGTAACCGACACTACACATTATGTTATTTAGATAATTATTACAACTCAATCAATGCGTAATACCTATTTTAATACTATATTACTATAAATTATAAAAACGTATTTAAACATAGTGATACAAAAAAATGATTGCATGCATATCAGCCATGTTTAGATAAATGTAAACATTTATATAACAATAAATAAATAAATAAAACAGTAGTATATGCAGATTTTTTACAGTAAGTTTGATAGTTTGGTGGCATTAAAAAAGTCGAAGATAGCATCGGTGTTGGTTTCCCCGAGTGCTTCTTCGATGTTGGAGGGGTAGTTTAAGATGCTCCGTTCGTTGATGTACTTGGCACAGCTGAGTGTCAGATGTTCAATTGTCAGCGGTAGGTCACATTGATGGCAGGTTGGATGTTCTTCATGGTTGAAAAGGAAAGAATGGGTGAGATGTGTGTAGCCAATTCTAGCTCTAATTGTGGCAATATCTGCTTTACGGGCTGTGTTTATGGGGATCGCCATTTCTGTATGGTTTTTATTATATTTTTTAATTTGTTATCGGAGGTGCGGTCCCATGATTAGTTATGTTGTTGCAATTCAGAAATATTCACGGGTATTATTATATATTAATAGTGTAGTGATGTAAAAATAGGATGTGTATGCAATATAATAAATTATATATATTTATTTCCTTTTTGTACTTATGTATGAATTACTATTTAATATCTATATATATTGCATACACATTCTAAATTACTATTTACTACCTTCTTATATGTATGGATGTATACACACAAAAATACATATATATATAAAAGGATTTAATTATATAGTAATTTAACTTACCCTAATTCGACTGCAGACTTGCTAGGTATTCGATGAACGAAGGAAGAAGAAATACGTTTAATATTGATTTACTTATAATTTAATATTAATCAAGAACACAATTGATATATTAGAGGTATTTTAAAGAGTACATCTATAAAAGACACAACAATAATACACTAAACCAGTCTTGTAAAGTATTCGAATAAATGTATTCGAATACAATTATTTGAATATTTTTTTTTGTATTCGAATACTATTTTAAATACTTTTGTCTTTTTTTAAGAAGTATTCAAATACGTATTCTGAATACTTTTATTCAGTTATTCAGTTAGCAGCACTATCGTGGGATACAATGAAAAAGAGGCCTCCATCAAATTCCAACAAATTCATGATAAACTTGTGCTGAAATTATGTCGGTCTAAAAGTATGAAAAATTCCATTTTTGTGGCTGGGAAACGGTGCCAGCGTGATGTGTATCACCTCCGTTGTTTTTTGAAATTCCAGTGGCACGTATCGTGCAAATCGTGAAATTGGTCATGACGTCATTTCTTACACTAATTGTGCAGTACAATGATTATTGATAAAATACATTTTTTTTTATTGGTGATGTTGGCGCAATGCACTTACTTTTATCCTTAATGTAGTTATACCAGTTACATTGAACAGATAAAAAATAAGTTTATTATTAACACAATAACTAAATGTGCATACTCGCTTTCATAAACATATTTAATGTTATATATTATAGTAAAATAATATGCATATATTTAAATTTTAATTAGATAAGATGTTATGTGTAACTTTACGTTATTTATCCGGTAACCGAAACTACGCATTATGTTATATAGATAATTATTACAACTCAATCAATGCGTAATACCTATTTAACTATAAATTATAAATATATGTACTTAAAAATAGTGATAAAAAATAGTATATTGTGTG
>NC_042493.1:101122579-101123712 GCF_005508785.2 Acyrthosiphon pisum
AAATTATTATGAATTTATTACTCTTAAATTTTAATAATTACTTTCATATTTTCAATAGCTATTCAAATGATGAACAATTCAATGGAGTTTGATTTGCAAGAAATAATTGAAAATCATCAAAGCAGTCAAGAAAGCATTGGAGAAAATGAAAAAGATGAATTTACTACGTACTCTGATATCGACCTTGATGATATTGTTTAAAAACTACTTGATATGTAATTTATCAGGGATAACAAAGGTAATTAAAATACTATAAAATAGTATCATCACTCTTTTATTCAATATTATACTTTAAAATTTTCTTTAATTTACTGTTTAAAGTCTATTAACACATTGACTACCATGTGACTGCCGGCTGTCACCTGTAATTCTCAAATTTATATTATTTTCCGACTGCCGTGTCGCATTACTACCACTTCACGTCATGATATCCGTTGACCATAAATTAATATGGTTTTATATTATTCACTTTTCCATGGCTCTACAATAATCAATGTATATAAAATCTAAATACCACCCACTCACTACTTCTCAAAAACTACAAAACAAAATAACATTTGGAATAATGGTTTCTCTAATGCTTTAGCTGCGCATTAAGAAAGTATTTTCCAATATTCACATTTTAATAGGTGGCCACACAGAGATTTTGAGATTCACTGTTTTTGTTTATAAACATTTACCATTGGTTTTTTTCAAATACAATAGTACATACAAATTTGGATTGACATGGAAATATAATATACATAGCGCACCAATAATAAATATTGTGTGACCACCAGAGGTCCCATTGTAGTCAATGTGGTATAACTAATAATACATTTATCAGCTTTATGTTTATAATTTTTAAGTCAGGATTTGATGTAATATACAGCTTTATACAGCTGTTATAAAACTATGATGATGAACAATTGTACTATATAAACTTATTAGGTATATTATTATTATTTATTATTTATGTTTTATGAATTTAGTACATAGTCAATATATAAATTGAATTTTATACACTTATAAGCTATGATTTTTTTTACTTTTACAATTCTCTATTTAAAGTACTCTACACTTCGGTAATTTTTAGTTCTTATGTATCTGTAATACATTTTAGTATTGTACTTTGTATAATGATCACACAATTA
>NC_042493.1:101123812-101124328 GCF_005508785.2 Acyrthosiphon pisum
ATAATATTTAGTTAATTTAAAGAATATATATGTAAGAATTACCATGGTTATATTGGAATCATGCACCTAAAATATTTTTTACTTCACAGTTTTTAGGGTTTTTATCAACTATAAACAAGGATACTACAATAAAGAAATTATTCAGTTTTCTAGTTTTACTGTATATGAACAAGAAATTTTGTTATCATTATTATAACCACAATAGTAGGCAATATACCACGATGTTGTTATCATAACAGCAACAAGTTTCAATTTTGTTATATTCCATGGGTTATCTCTTTAAAAGTAGTGTTACGAGTAATAATTAATCAACTGATTATTTTTTTGTAATTTTTGTAATTTTTATATTTTTTTTTTATACATTTTTTTTTATATTACCAATTTAATTTTATTCAATCAATTATTTTACTTATAAATGAACAAACTATATTGCTTTAAGTGTAAACAAAAAACAGATAATGTTAATCCACTTAAAATAAAACAAATCACATAGGAAAAGATTGTCTGCAAATGTAA
>NC_042493.1:101126118-101139445 GCF_005508785.2 Acyrthosiphon pisum
TCAGCATCAATTCACTGTCATAGCAATTTAGACGACTAAAAACGGCTACTGTGCACCAACGAATGACTCAAAATTCATTTGTGGGGTATATTTATAGCCTCAAAAAACATGATGTAATATTACACAATAATTACGTAATGTTGTGGAATTTGCGCCATAGTATAGAAAAATAAGGTATACTCAATCCTAAAAAATAGAAACAGGGGTACAAATCTAGAGAAAAAAATCTTCTAGAATGTACTATTTGACGTCACAAATTTAATATTACGAAATATTACTAAAACTACTGAAATATTACCACTGTTCTAAAGTGCAAAATGAAATGACAGACTTTTTTGAAAAAAGGCCTCTAATATATAATAATAAACTACTATATTTATATATAGGCAGAGGGATATCTTATCTATCTTATGTTTATGTTGTAGAAAATGAAAATACTTTGGTTGTTATTTGTTTGCGATTTATTTATGATTGGCGGAAAATATATATGTATTGAAAAATGTGTGTAATTGATGTATAACTGTAATTGAAAATGTATAATTGTAATTGAAAATGTATAAAATGTATAATTGTTTAAATAATTTTTCTTGTAATATTTCTAAATTATGTATTTTTTTCCAAATATCTGTAATATTTTTAAATATCTGTAATGTTTCTAAATACCTATAATGTTTCTAAATTTCTGTATTATTTAAAGCTTTTATTGTAATTTTAAAATATGTCTAAATCTTTGTAGTAGTTATTAAGTTTAAAAAATGTTTGTAATATTTAACAATTATTTTGTTGAAAAATAAATTGGGGAAAGTGTGGTGAACGTACCCCCTATCTACTAATTTATGTGAATTAAAAATGTATGTAATTTTTATATAAAATATGTGAAATATTGATGTAATTGTATACAAATTGTATACAAAAAGTAGTCAAAAATTAATGTAAAAATATCAAAATAATCTAATTTTATGGTGATTTTTTGAATGTAAAAAAAAAACTGACTGCGCTCATATGAACATAGTATATCTACTTATGTACAATAACATGAAAGTTCAATAAAATTGTTTATCGTAATAAATTTAGGAAATTATAAAGAACGCAGTCATTCTGTATGTGATGTACACAATAATTAAAAAAAAGTATAATAATTTTTTTTTAAACTGAGCTTAGTTAATATTTTCTCCAAATTAACTTTTAACTTATATCGAGTTAAATAATATATGATTTGTTATTGTTAATTGTTAACTTATCGATCTTGTGTCCCCTTAATTTAACTTAGCTTGAGTTAATTATTTTCATTAACTCGCCAACTTTTGAATATAATATGTACTAAGTATTATTAGTGTGAGTGAATCACTAAAGAAATGATGGGACAATTGCCTATTGTTATATTTCTTTAAATCCAACAATATAAAATATTTGTTTTGCGCACTAGTTATTGAGTTTGGTCGAATATCAAAAGTAAAAGATGCGTAATCGTGTTGGGTTTTCTCAAATACAAAAAGTTGAAAACTGCTCAATCATGTTAACGATAATTCTGCGTGTTACCCAATTTTATTACTTTGTCCGAAATTAAGAAACACCCGTGGTTTTTAAGTATAGATTAAAACCAAATTTTTATAGTTTTCGTATATAAATAAATTAAAGGTTCAGAACTTGACTTGTTGCACTAAAAATTATCGAAATATGCAGTCAAAATTCTAAAAATATGCTTAAATATATTATGTACTATGCAGCAACATTTGCATGAAAAATCATAAAACATATTGCGGTAGTAAAAAACTAAAAAATTAGTAGGTATATAAACCTGATAAATACTTAACAACTTAATTTAAAAAAAAAAAAAGCAGGTAAGTGGATGTCACTCTGCTGTACAGTAGATTATTTGCGGGTCATTGTATAATGGTTGTATTAGACTTGAATTCAATGATATAATATCATTGTATAAGAAAAACGATTCTGAGCGGAGACGGTTTGTCAGTCTGGATATTTTATATTTTGTTATTATTTATTTTATCATGTAAGTCGAATTAAAATATTATAATTTTTTATTCGTGTTTATGGTGACAAACAAAGTGTTAGAAATTTAAGTCCCATTTTTAGCGTTTTTTTCGTAATTTTCCGGTGGATTTTTCCCGTGGCATTAAATAACTATTGAGAAAATCGAAAATGACCATCTTGATCCAATTTGCTAAAAGATAAGGTACTATATGTTGAAATCGGAACACTCTTTCTGGACGAAATTGTGTATAAAGGTTATAAAAATAAGAAAAAATAAAATAATAAACACCATTGTAAAAACAATAGATTCCTCGCTCCGCTCAGAATCTAAAATACTGGCATACAATACTAGGTTAATGAATAAGTAATAACGAGTAACGTAATATGCGAACACCGTAGATGTCAATTATAGTTTAAACACAGTTTTGTCACAAAGAGGCTTATGAAATCTTACATATGCGAACATAGGGCCAACTGTAGCCAGGCTCCACCAACAACTTTAACAGTCCTCCACCCCTCCCAAACATTTACTTAATTTTTTTAAGCTTATTCAATTTTTTAATAGTGCGGTATTAGGCTTCGGCCTTCCCAAATCTCAAAACTATCGCCTATTGTACCTAACCAAGCGTAATATTTTTTAAGATATTTTTCAATGTTATCCAAATAAAATTTTTCCCGACATTTGTATGTATATCTAAGTTAAAAAATACACAAATATGCAAATACAAAGTTTGTATTTAATTTCTCCATTTCATAAGACAAATTTATAACTTGCAAGCAGTCCCGAAACCCTATAAAAAATATATTTATTAGGTGAGAAAGTGTCAATGGTGGGTGGGGGGGGGGGGTCAAACACCCTGGCTATGCTACTGAATGTGATACCTATGTTAAGTTATATTCTGTTATGCTATAAATTTATAATGTTTTTAACTGTGGACTAAAATTAGACACAATTTGTAGATTTTCCAACTATAAAGTCTAATATAGGTCCGTTATTATAATTATGTATAGCAATCTCCAACATCATCACTTTTTTTTTTTTTTTTGAATTTTTGAGTTTATTTGGTTGAGATATATTATATTTTAGTTTTACATTAGCAATGCTTTAATAGCAAAGGAGTTTTCATATACCAATAACACATAGGCTAAAATATAATTTTGTTCGTACTACACACTATATATTAAACTTGGAGTTACTGTGGGGATCTTTCCCCTCCCCAAAAAATGTATATTTTGTTCCATAAACATACAGTAGTAGAATTTCTATTTTTCATTACGTACAGAGTACCTACTGCAGACTACATCACAATAAAACGATTTATGTCGGTATATTGGTCAGATAATTATACATAATTTCACAATAATATGTGCACTGAACTATAAAATAGAGACAGTGAATGCGGAATGAAAATTACCGGGAAAAATCCTCTACTCTGGGGAAAATAATCCCAAATTTTAGAAAATTTTAGAAATTTAATCCCAAATTAAAATATTACTCACAATCACATGGAATTTATAAATATTTTTTAAAAGCTAATTATTGTGATTACTACATTATTAATATAATTACAAATAAACACTAGATTTAGGTTTACGTCTTATCACTAAAAAAATAGTATATAATAAATGATTTTCAAACATTAACAATAATATTATTTTGTCTTAAATCATGATATGAAATAACATAATAATATTATATTAATGGTTATTTCATAAGAATAGGTAGGTAGGTAGCCAGGTAGGTACATACATTCGTACTACACACAATATTATTCCCTGCCAATACAGGTAAGAAAATAAAACTGGCGGAGCTCACATTAGACCTTTTCATTATCTTTTTGTCCAACCGGAATTCTGGCGGAGTTTACAATCGCCCCTTAATAATATAGGCTGACGGACGGTCTTGAAAAATACTCAGAATCATTTTTCGTCACTATACACTTTTTTTCTATCATTGAATTAAATTTTAACACATTTATTACAGTGACCCACACGACTAAATGTACAATACAACGTTACCTCCCAGCTTTTCCGAAATTTTTAACATTAACGTTGACTATTAATAACATAATTTAAACGATTACAGATCGATTTTTTAGGTGATCAAAAACATAAGCTAAAAAGGTAGATCATAGGTAATAGTTGTAGGTACATAGATTATAGTAAATTCGTTTTATTATTATAATTTACATTTATTATGGTATATTGAAATAGGATAGTAAGGTGACACAAAATTATTAATACCAGTTAAATAATTATTAAACTTCACAAATAGCATTTATTTTAATATATTAAGTATTGAAATAAATCTATATATACAATAAAAATATATATGTGTAAATAACAAGCTGAATTAGCCGGCGATGGCCAGAAAAACAATTCTGATTGTTCAACTAATTTTGGGTATAACAGGCTGTGGAAGCAATGTATTTTTAAATTTAAATAATATTATATTTTAATATATTATTGCGTTGTCCGTGAGATTCACAGATTAGGTATATAGTAATAAAGTACCTATCCATGACCCTTGTGGTCCAACAGATAAAAATAATAATAATATTATCATCTATCTGACCTGTTGTAAAATAATAATCTAATAATGACTGGTGGTTAACACAGCTAATAAATATAAAACTAATAATAGTAAATATAAACTTTGGCGATTAGCGCCTGCAATAAATTTTATCTAACATTCGAACCACATGGGTTTGCGATTGATGCAATACTGCTCAAAAGAAAATATTAATATATTATAATAATTAACACACACAACAACGGTATAAAAAAATAATTCACCGATAGCGTATTCGATGTGTGTGTATGGAGTGGGTCGTGAGGTGGAGGTGTGTAATTTTTTGTGTGCACATTAGTGTAAAATCAATTCATTCTTCGCTTCTGAGAAACTAAGATGTATATTCAAATTTAATTTCCATAATATAAAAATACCATTATTTTATATTCGGAATGACGCACTTATGACTTATTATTACTTATTATTATTGTTTTAAATTTTAATTAATGTTCTTAATATGATTTCTAACTTATAATTTTGTATAGTCATGCCTATATTATAAGATCTAAATTGAATAAAAAAGATAAAACACTTAACATAAATATTATTATAATTCCAACATAAACATTTATTATAGACTATAATAGTGCCCAAAAGTTCAAATTTTGGGATAAAATGCCCAATATTGTAAGCATATTTAAATTGGTAATTCAGGTTCTCTATAACGGGTACCTAAAATTGGTGGTTATAAAATAGTTAACGATGAATAATAAATAAATAATACAATTTTCTAGAAATGTATGCGTGCGATGACATTGTAAAAAATATTGAAGGCCAACAATTAGAATATGTGTATTAGAAGCGTATGCTGTGATCTTGATGACTGATCGTAGACCATCGGACGAGCTGCAGCGAGCCGTCAACACAACCGGCCCGGGCCGCCGCCGTGCTGAAACCGAACGAGGAGAGCGACTACCACCGTCCTGCGACTTTGGTACCTACTACCGTAAAATGGGTTTACTTGGGACATTTGGGTAACTTGAATGGTAACAAATAATGATATATTAATAATAAGATTTGAGCACTAGACACAACATAGATATACACATCAACTAGATAGCCGTCTTTATAGTCTTAATAGTTGTGACCAATGTTGAGATCGGCCGCCATGTATACAGCAGGCAAGAATTGCAGAAACTTTGTAGCAGGCGACGATATTTTCTGTCACAGAATGTAACTGAAAAGTACTATGCTATGATCGCGATTGCCGTTGAGCGAGCGGCTACTGCAGCCGCGCTTTGCCGCAACAACCACCGAGCCGCCGCCGCCGAAACTGAAGAAAAGTAACGATTAGACCATGTGCCCCTGGTACTCTAACTCCCTTTTTTCCGTATTAGTTTGTCTGTTTCGGTTGCGTTTTTACCAGGCTGATCAACAATATTGTTATTATTATTATTATTATTATTATTATTATTGTTAAGTTTAATCCAGCGCGGCCGCACCAGGGCATGGCGTGAGCTAAGTAAATAAAGAATAACTGCTCGACAGTGTGTGTATATCCAAGCAGGAGTTGCCTATTTAAATCGTGTAAAATACAGGTAAATTTTCTATACGACATAACTAATTTTCTAATGCATCAATTAACTCCTAGTAAACTACAAAACATCAGATATATTGTGTAGAACGCGCTTTTGTAAAAATCATCAAAATCGTACGTTTAGAAATAATTAAGTTATAAAAGAAAAAGTGCGAACTTTTTGATGGAAATTTATATTAAATTCATAATCACGTCGCATCATCAATGCCAATGTTTGTTATCTAGTCATCGGAGAAAATAATATGACAAAACTACCACACTATAAACAATATTCCCGTTCTTATAAATTATTGTGTAATTACTAATTACTCAGTATTTACAGAAACAAATATTTTGTCCGTACTTTACGCCGTACTTTATACAATAATACAATATATATAATTATATATTTATGATATAAAGATAAAAATATAGATACATTATTATTTGCATTCAGGGGTGGTGCTAATCTGGGACCAATGTGGGCAAGTTCCCCCCCAATATTTTATTTCACCCCTTCTTTGCCCACCCCCCCTATAATTTAATATTAAACATTTTAATCTAATCTGAAAATGCATTTCATATTGAGCATTTTATTAAATACTACATATATAATGTCATAACAAAAACCCTTCGTAAACTACGTGTAAAAATGGCTAGGTAAAAAAAAAATGTAAGATCTTAAAGCACTATAAAGAAATAATATCATGAATAAATGCTAAGTAAATTGAATTTAAGTAAACTTATTTTGTTCCAATAATTTGTTTACTTGACGAGGAATTTCTCAAAAGAAACAAAGTAATTAAATGGCGAAGGACTATTAATATAATTTATTATTATTTTAAAAATATTATTAATATTTATATACAATTAAATAAATTATTGAAACAAAATAAGTTTACTTGAATTCAATATACTTAGCTTTATAGTGCTTAAAGATCTTATATTTTTTTTACTTGCCATTTTTCCACGTAGTTTACGTTTTTGTTGTGATGTCACAAATATTTATCGTTATCAAATAGTGAGTATTTACACAATAATCTATAAGGACGGTTATATTGTTGGTAACATTCGGATGCAACGACGACGATGACCCACGACGTGATTCTGAATTGAATGTAAATTTTCATTAAAAAGTCCGCACTTTTTCATTCATTATTTAATTTCTAAACGTACGATTTTGATGGTTTTTATAAAAGCGCGTTCTACGCAATATTTCTGATTATTTGGAGTTCACTAGGATTTAATTTATTGATGGATAGAAAATAAGTTATTTCCAATAACAAATTAGTTGCAGTTATTGTTTTTTAGAGTTCCGTACGGTGAAACGGGATCCTATTACTAAGGCTCCGCTGTATGTCCGTCCGTTTGTAACCAGGCTGTATGTCATGAATTATGAAAGTTAAAAAGTTGAAATTTTCACATTTTCATATTCTGTAGTCGCTATAAAAACAAATACTAAAAATCTTAGAATATATAATATAAGCAGTGTTACCAACATGTTTATAGCTGATGATGCTACGGAACCCTTCGTGCGCGAGTCCGACTAGCACATGGCCGGTTATTATTTTTATATTTCTTTTTACGACTATGGATCAAACTGTGCAATAATAATAATAGTAATAATATTGGTCTACGAGGTTGGTCGAGGTTGATCGGGCTGGTAAAAATGCTACTAAAACAGACGAACTAAACCGAAAAATACTGAATCGGAGTACCAGGGATTCATGGTCTAATCGTTTCTTTTCTTCAGTTTTGGCGGCGGCGGCCCGGCGGTTGTTGCGATGACGCGCGGCAGCATTAGCTACTCTCTCCTACATTCTGAATACATTATAGAAACATTATAGTTTGTCTAACTTCTGTTATATTAATTACACATTAATATTCATATTCATTTTGTTAGTACGAATCTTAATAATTGGGCCACGTCCGTTTGAAATTAAAAATATGGATACGTAATAGGTATATTGGAGACCCCACATCGACGCGGCGGCAGCAGTCTCATATTATTATCAAACTGAACAATAATAATGTTCCGTAAAGTTGATCATGGGGTTGATCGGGCTGCTAAAGATGCTACTAAAACAGACGAACTAAACCGAAAAATACTGAATCAGAGTACCAGGGATTCATGGTCTAATTGTTTCTTTTCTTCAGTTTTGGCGGCGGCTGTTGCAACGAGGCGCAGCAGCAGTGGCTTACTCGCTCGACGGTGATCACGATCATAGCATACCTATTACATTCTGTGACATAGAAAATAGCTTGCTACAAAGTTTCTGCAATATGAGCCAACTGCAGAGTACAAATAAGCCATCGCGCGTAGTTCAAAACTAATAAAATATTAAATTTGGATACAAAGTAAGACTAGGAAATTTAATTCAATGTCTTTCATACGAGTAGTTCATACTTCTAATAAAAATTTACAGATCATTTTAGAAAAATTGGTATGCAAACACAATGTTTTTTTCAAAAATGAATTCATTGTGGTTGGACCTTGGACGTATATAAAATTTACATCTTACTTACTGTAGATGACAGTTGAAACTTGATAAATATTTTTTTTAAGTAATAATAATAGGGCATTATTACAGTATTTATAGAAAACTGATGCCCAACCTTTTTCTTTTGGCGGGCCACTTTGGTAAGCAATTATCTTCAAGCGGGCCACAATGTATAAATGTACAAAAATAATCTTATTTATTGGATTTGTTTTCTTATCTTTTATCGTCTATTGAAAAGATTATGAATTGAGGTACACATCATAGGTACATCATTAGTTTGATCAGTACGTTATTTTAAGTACACGGGTGATATCGATATTTAATTGTAAAGTAATAAAAACAAATTTGTATGGCAAACTTGTGGGGGGTCTTGTCCGTGATACATCATTAAATTACTCTTTGCTTTCCTTAAATAATAAACAAGACAATGTGTAGGTATAATTATTATTATAAATTATTAAATTCTATTTTTTTTTAATAAACTAATTCAAATTTTTTATAAAAATTAATATGACATAGCCATATAGGTACCTAATAGTTTTTTAAATAAACTGCAGTGACTGCAGTTAAATTTTTAATACATTTTTTAAATGATGTTTATTTAATTTTGCATAATTTTAACGCGAGTTGTAATACTAATTATAAATTTTAATAAGTTGTGAGCTTCCAGTAGTTTCGAGGCTACTAAAAATCACCCACGACCAAAGGGGAGCACTTCGGCCGTGACCTATGGCCGCACCGCGTGGTGGCCCGAGGGCCACGTCGGTGGAACTCATATAGGCTTTGTACACGCAACGGCAAATGAATGCCGAGGATTTATGTGGGGAGAAGAGAAATAAAGTAAAATAATTAAGTTTGGCTATTAAAACAATATAATAAATTAATATAAGTGAAAAATTATATCATTGTAATATAATAAAATCTGGCACGTAATAACGTAATACAATAAATTGGGTACATGGCAAGTATAAAATAATATTGTCGGACTGGCACATGGCAATTATAAAATAATATTAAAATAAATGTATTGTCATTTCGGGTGAAAATAAAAGTTATGGCACGTTTTTCCCGGCCCACGGGAGGCGACACACCATATCACTCATGGTGTGCCCTCACAGGGTTACCGGGAAAAAAGGCTTTGGCTGACACTAGCCGGAACATCATTTTGTGGTAGAACAGATTCTGGGGACCCGCGTCTTGCTACGCCTCCTCTGGCACACAGGTTATACAAACACGAGTATTGCATAACCTGTGGCCTACGTGCTTGTGTGGGGGGGACAGGGGAAATGAATAACAAATTACGACTTTTGACGCTGTGCTGCATTGTTGACTTTGACTGGGTCAGCTGTTGGCCGCCGCCCGGGCCCTCGTGGTATATGAGGTTGATTGTTTTGTTACGTCGTCGTCGGTGTTGGTCGATGTCTGCACACACGGGTTAGCAAAGTGAACGATGTCGCGTGGTGTTGTTGACAGCGTGTAGGTGAGACGTTGAGCGCAGAAAACTGGTGACGACCAAAGCCGTTGAAGGCAAAAAACTGAGTGATGAGAGGCCGATCCGGCTTGGCCTGTGACGGAGCTTCTTGGTATTGTTGAGTAGTGGGGTAGGTCAGTGTCGTATAATAGAGGGAATTATTACAATAATCGGACTTGGTGACAGTTTGCTCCGCTGGTGTCGTGCGGCGGGACCCGACGTAGGCGCCGACGGCATCGACGGCCGTGAGCAACGACGTGTAGGTACCGGTCACTGCGGGTTGTGGTGGTCGGGGGACAGTAGTTACATAATACTGCGGTTATTCCTGCATTAGCGCGCGATAATCATAACAATGTAATAATAAGGTACGCTCGTGACTGATAATATGGGTACAGGTATGATTGTTATATTTAATAATAAGAATGCAAAAAATGTTGTGACGTTACAAAGTGTATAAAATACGTCGTACATATTTTGCACGATTTTAAAACATTTAATTCCAGGCCTAATAATGTTAAGTATTTTGATTAATTTAAAATTTTAATATTTACGTCAAGTCCAAGCTTCTTTTTAAAAAAATTCAATGGAGTACTACTAATTGCTGGTAATTTACTTTTTTTTGCTCCATTTTTCTTTTAGCTTATAAAAATAAAATCAATTACTAAGTTGTATTACTCTGTGACTATGAGGGAATGACACAGTGTGTACCTACTACCTACTGTGTAGTAATCGCAATAATCAATGTATAAAGTGTCGGCGAGCGTTCGTAGTATTACAATTCGTCCTACGAAATGTAAATCTTGAAGTTACATTTTTATTATTTTTGTTTTTGGAATGGTGGTTATTCCCATTATCGAATTACTTACTGTCTATAATCTATATTCTATATGCATGTATTGTGTAGGAAGTAGGTACTGTAATTTGGTACAGTGTGTGGCAGGGCACCCAGTGTTTATTAATAAATAAGGACTAAAATGAATCAGACCATTCATTTTGAAATATGCCTACTGTTTACCCTGTAAATATTTCTATAACTGGATAATATTTATACCAAAACAACTAAACATTTAATTTTTTTTCTAGTTTCGTAATAATTTATAAATTTGTATTTGAACTATTTGTAGGCATAAGACAATATATAAATACAGCTCATTGTGGGGATCTATCCCCCCCCGTAATTACGCCCCTGTCCACAGTTTTTATATTGTATTATGTACCTACTACATTTATAGACTTATTAGTTATTAATTTATAAATATTATTATATAAAGTTTAATTAATATATAACGTGTTTTGAAATTAATTAATTTACTTATTTATATACATAGACAATATAAATAACAATAATTGTTGTAAGTACAAAATAATATATTTTTAAGTATATACTTTACAAATATACTTAAAATTTTGCTCATATACCCTGGAATGTCTGTTTAGTGAAAACCCTATGGCTTTTTCCGAGTAGCACTATCATAGCAACCAGGAACACAACATTTATTTGACACCATTGTTTAACAAGATTAAATAAATAACGGACAAACTGGTGAAATATAAATTCGTAAATTATAAAGCAATGTGCCAATGTATACTTCTATAATCTAAAAAATTGGCGGTGTAATGTAAAATGTAAAGAAAATTGAAAAAATTTCAATAAAATTGTTTATTTTTGTAAATTTAGTAAATTAGAAACAACGCAGTCTCTCTTTATGTAATCCTCATAAGTAGGTACCTACAAAATGTAGTCTACTTTAAGTAGACTATTTTTTTTAAAAATAAGTTACCTTTTTATTTCTGAATTCTGATCGGAGCGATGAACGTAATGATTTTATACAATGATGTGTGTTTTTAATTTTTTTATTATGCTATGATTATTTATATTTGTTGTGTGTTTAAACGACAAGTAGTCGGATTAATATTTAGACTTTCAACTTCAGTATTTCTTCCGGTAGGAAAGTGATTCTAGTGGGTGCATTGGGGATGTGAAAATTTGGAATTCTCGGCAGTTTTCACAAGCGCCAGGAAAAACAAAACAAAATTAATGAAAACTGGAATTTTTCGACAAAAACTATTTTGGTTTTTTGTCACTCAAAAAAATTACTATAGATACCTACATGGCTACATGTAATGTAATTTTTCATTTGGTGTTTATATTAGTAATTTCTATGCACCATACAATTTTCGAAATATCTTTTCGAGCTATTTTTAGGCGTAAGAAAATTTCAAGTTTTATTAGTGTTTTCAAAATTATTGTCGATAAAATATTTTATGCTCGGTCAAAAAACTTGAAAATGTAATACAACGTTCCTATCGTAAGTTAGTGGAAATTTAAAAAAAGTTGAGCGTAAATCCACAATAATTTTTTATGAACCTGCAGAAGTTGAAATGTTTACAAAATTCATGAATGTTTTGATGTGATTTAACTAAATGCTTATTAGTTAATACTATAACTATATTGTAAGCCATTAATTCAAATTGCATCGAAAAATAAAGCCTGTTGTATATAAATCTCTCAAATTGAATATTTTTAATGTATACCTACTTATTACAACTTTTAAAAAATGAAACAAATTAATATAAATATATAAGCAAGTATTTAACTTATATAGTTAATTTAACAATACAAGGTTAATAACCTTGAATAATATTCAAAATGAATCATCAAATGCTTTGCACCTGGCTTCTCTTGTCACAGGGGCGGAGTGGCCTATCTGGAAATCAGGAATTGTCCAGATAGGCCAGCCCTGTGGTACTAAATTTAAAAATGTATTTATACATTAAATAACAAATGGTATAATGAGTGCTCAGTTGTTTAAAATTTAAAATAATATTTAATTACCCTTATTACAAATAAATTGTGTTATAATCTTAAAGTGAAGTGTTCGCGTGATGTTATAGTATCAATTTAATATTAATTGGATATTTAATTTATTCAGTAAAACGATTTACAAATAATAAAAAAATAGTAATTGATTTAACATTATTAGTATGATTTATTTGTGAATGGACTACCTAGAGATGCTTTCATTAAGTGACCTGTAAAAATAAAACCATAGTTTGATGATTATAATGGAATTCAAATAAAATATAATCTAATTGAAAAAATATTAAATTTTTCAAGATGTTTGAAACATTTAATGAAATCTGTAGATGATAAATGTACTGATGAACTACCTTTACTTAATATTAGTGACACAGAAAATGAAGATGAGTAAAAAGACGTATAAAAATCATGTATAACATGTAAAAACTATAGCATTTTTATTGTTACAATGCAT
>NC_042493.1:101139495-101140127 GCF_005508785.2 Acyrthosiphon pisum
ATAGTCTTAATAGTTGTGACCAATGTTGAGATCGGCCGCCATCTATACAGCAGGCAAGAATTGCAGAAACTTTGTAGCAGGCGACGATATTTTCTGTCACAGAATGTAATTGGAACGTACTATGCTCTATGATTGCGATTGCCGTTGAGCGAGCAGCTACTGCAGCCGCACTTTGCCGCAACAGCCGCCGAGCCGCCGCCGCCGAAATTGAAGAAAAGTAACGATTAGACCATGTGTCCCTAGTAATCGAACTCCCTTTTTTCCGTATTAGTTCGTCTGTTTCAGTTGCGTTTTTACCAGGCTGATCAACCTCACAGACCAACAATATTGTTATTATTATTATTATTATTGTTCAGTTAGATCCAGCGCGGCCGCACCAGGGCATGGCGATAATTGTTCAATGCAACTCAAGTCTCAAGATGATAATAATATAGAGAAATAATTTTAATAATATTTAATTAAGTTAGTAGGTACTAAATCTGTTTAATCTATTTTATGAATTACCTACCCATAACAGTTTATTCGATTAGATTATCCATTGAAAGAACAGTATTGGTTACTGTGCCGGCCTGCGTATTCTCCCGCCACACAGGTTTAGTTTACGCCCGACACTTATAATAGACTCGTATTTT
>NC_042493.1:101140227-101141791 GCF_005508785.2 Acyrthosiphon pisum
TCAATTTTTTAATAGTATGGTATTAGGCCTTCAGCCTTCCCCAAATCTTAAAATTATCGCCTATTGTACCTAACCAAGAGTAATATTTTTTAAGATATTTTTCAATGTTATCCAAATATAATGTTTCTCGACATTTGTATGTATATCTAAGTTAAAAAGTACACAAATATGCAAATTCAAAGTTTGTATTTAATTTCTCCATTTCATAAGACAAATTTATAACTTGCAAGCAGTCCCAAAACCCTATAAACAATATATTTATTAGGAGTGAAAGTGACAATGGTGGATGGTGGGGGGGGGGTGGTCAAACACCCTGGCTACGCTACTGAATGTGATACCTATGTTAAGTTATATTCTGTTATGCTATAAATGTAAAATGTTTTTAACTGTGGACTAAAATAATTAGACACAATTTGTAGATTTTCCAACTATTAAGTCTAATATAGGTCCGTTATTATAATTATGTATAGCAATCTCCAACATCATCACTTTTTTTTGAATTTGAATTTTTGAGTTTATTTGGTTGAGATATCTTATATTTTAGTTTTACATTAGCAATGCTTTAATACCAAAGGAGTTTTCATATACAAATAACACACAGGCTAAAATATAATTTTGTTCGTATTACACACTTTATATTAAACTTGGAGTTACTGTGGGGATCTTTCCCCTCCCCAAAAAATGTATATTTTGTTCCATAAGCATAGAGTAGTAGAATTTCTATTTTTCTTTACGTACAGAGTAGGGGAGACTGGGTTCAATTGTAACATGGTACAATTGTAACACGGGCAATAAGTCGTTCAATAATCAATATAAAAATCTCAAACGAATTTAGCTGTTGGCCATCTGTATAAAAATCGATGTTTCCTTATCAAAAATATGATAACTAGGTAACTTTTTGGAAAAAAAAATTAAATGTGTTTTTGATAACAGATTGTAAATAAAAATCATACACTTACTTTTTTATTTGATTACATAATTATAATTATATGTTTGGCTATAGTTATTCTGATATACACCAAAATTAGTGTAGTTTTTTTTGGTTCAGGTCTTAACACTCTAACTAGTCAGTATTTTTTCTACTACTTAAGTATTTACAAAAATATTGAAGGGGTAAAAATGTAACAGTCACCTTCAGTGATACACTGTTGGACCTATTTTATTTTAATTTATTTAAATGAAATTAGTTTATGTTATTTAAATCATATTATACTATACATATTTAATAATTTAAAAGTATAAAGTTATATAACAATTTGTTATTTGAGATAATCTGTTTACTAAAGTTATATTTTATTTTAATTAAAGGTTATTATGCTATAATTGTTTTAACAATTTAAAAGTCAAAAATTATATTACTATTTAAGGTAATCTGTTTACCAAAGTTATGTTTTATTTAATTTAAATGTAACTGTTATATTTTATATGTTTTACAATAATATAAAAAAGTAAAAATCATGTATGTTACATCTGTCCCTAGTGCTGTTAAAATTGTACCCTGTATCGGGTACAATTGTAACATATTTTTTTTGTGGCTAGCTAACCACAGTTCTATATTTATATC
>NC_042493.1:101141891-101142748 GCF_005508785.2 Acyrthosiphon pisum
CATTTTACCGTCAATATAAATTGATTATAACAAATAACAGTAGTGTCAACAATTATTAATTTAAACTTAAAATTAAAAAAATTTTTGAGTTATGATTTATGACGCACGTCAACCACGGTCACAACATAAGAAAATTATTTGGGTACATTTTCATTTTCCGTTTTAATAGTTTTTTTTAACTGAATGGATGTCTATGAAAAAAATCGTATTGTGTGTCATATGACCTAAGTTATTGGGTCTTTGAGTATGGCGTCATGTATTCTATAAAATAAATACAAATACATCGATAATCAAGTCTTATATACAGTCATGTCTAATAAAATAATAGCATATAAAAATAAAATATAAAAATGTTGTTTTTATTTTCCTGTTTTTTTTCGGTGATCCGGATAACGAGCCTCGAGAGTATTTAGTCGATTCGTCGTTATTGTTTGGTAATAGTTTTAATTTATAATTTTTAATGTAGGCATAGGCGCAATCAGGCAATCAAATAAATACAATATTTATCCGGCTTCCACATAATAGGTACAAATATAAATTAAAAAGTAGACAATGACTTACTTAATATTATTTATTATTTTAAGGATGTAACATACACGACGGAGTCACCTCCAGTATATTGGTATATCAACCTGAAATCGGTATACCGATATGACGGTCAGCCGTTTGGGAATTTACCTGATAGTAAAACTTTTTTCGACGGGAGACGTTTGGGAATTGACCTGTTCGCAAAACATTTTTTGACGGGATCCGTTTGGAAATAATAAAAAATAGACGGGAGCTGTTTGGGAAGCGACGATACATATATACCGATATATTCATACTTTTGTTTCCATTGCGTTATTATTATTATTTTT
>NC_042493.1:101142798-101145121 GCF_005508785.2 Acyrthosiphon pisum
GAAGATGAGTACATGACCTTCATATATATTAGAATTTATAATATACATTAAACCATTACAATTGTCAATTTGTAATTTAAAATTATTAATTTTATTAAAAACATATATAATTGTTAATTGTATTATATAATTTAATATATAATTAAAGTAAAAAATGTACATATAAACGTTAGTACCCAAACATAGTATTATTTTAAATATTATATTATGTTACCCAAACGTTATATTGATTTTTGGGGTCTGAAAAAAAGTGTAGGTACCTGAACGTATGTTCCCAATCGTTCTATTGAATCCCAGATAAAAATATCGCTTTGTGCCCAAAAACGTGTTACGGCCCAGTGACGATACCTTTCTAATTTTTCACGGCACTGTCTACGCACTGTAACCGTCTATATAGTTTCATATTATCAGTCTAGCTTTAGACCGTTTAAGTGCCTATTTCAGTGCTTTAATACGATTTACGTTGTTTATCTACGTCAATATTAAATATTACTAACCATTTTTTAAATTTATTACATTTTTGTAGAAATATACAATGATATATTTTAAATAAAGGTCTACGTTGGCATTACGGGGTACCGAGTACCAGGGGCGTATGGACTATAATTGCAACTCGGTAAACGGTAGTCTTTCATCAATTTTCACTTTGTCGGCGACAGCCGCGGCTCACCGGGCAATATTATTAGGTTCCTGTTACTTATATTCCAAAAAGTAGCCCGTAAACCTAGAACAAGATAATAATAATAATATCTAAAGAAGAGCGGACGGACTTTGAGGCTTCTGGAACCACCAGCTTACATGCATATTTACATCCCAATCTTTTATTTTTATAATATGGCCATAAAAGGTAAGTACATGCTGCAACGTACTCATTACTTTTATCTTATAAGCATCATAATATGCACAATATTATGCGATGACTAATGACTATATTAAGCCCTTCCGGTTTAGGCGCCACTTATATATTTTATGATTGTAAGGCTCCAATATCGCTACGTAAGAAAAAGACAGTTCACCGCGAATCCATCGCGCGCACCTTAACTCCGTACAATCCTACATTTTTGGTAAATTTGTTCGTATATTGTAAGCACGGTAGATTATAGACTATAATCTACCGGGATTGTAAGTAATAATAAATTTGTTTGTATTAATAATAATTTAGACCAATAATTATTAATTTTTAATATTAAGATCCTAATACCATTTGTGCTCCCGAGCTACGGGAAAAATATATTCAAAACAACTAAATTCATCCCTGAATATGCTATATTTAACGGGTCATCTCCGACCACGTTACAATGTTATGAGTAACCTCCAAGCTGATTTAAATTATTTGTATAATATTGTATATGCGATACATCAAGTAGGTATCAAGTAGGTATTAAAAATTATAAACAATTTACATACTAATTATTATCAACTTACCAACTTATTAATGTCATAATTAATGATGGAAGCACAATTATCAACATAAAACGTGTAATATATGTTTGAATATCTCAACAAAAATGCTACGTGTTTAAACCTCGCTAAGAAAGAAAATTTCAAGTCAGAAATGTTGTGATATCAATAAGGGGCTACGTAAATTCTTAAATTCATAAGTTTAATATATCCATTAATTGTGCTAGTTTTTATGCCAGCATTTTTTTTTTAGTATTATTGATTCTAATGCGTATATAACCACGATCTCCGTCATATTTTATTCGGACTGTAGTTTTGCAATTAAAAGTGAGATCTCATGTTTTATATTGGTATTTATTTTAGTTGTTACTTTATTAATTATATGCACCGTTTTTGAATGTTTCTGTTGATATGTATACAATTTGTAGGTAAGTATAATTTTTATCTTTCATATATTATATTATATACTATATAGCGTACTATGGTAGAAGTTAATAATTACTTTGTACTCAAAAATACACATCCTTGTAAAATAAATACATTTTTCGTTCCACTTGGAATCTAATATATTATAAATTAACCTTGCTATGTCTTAAATTAGCAACTGTGTCAATAATATCATTATATTTTAGTTGGTTAGCAATTTCTTTTTCTGTAGATATTATAGCTAATTTACAGGTGCCTTTTTTGGAATGTAGCGCTTCGAAGATAGTTATTTTTATAATTTTCATATTTGAAAATTTAATTTAAAATCATTAACTCTTTTTAAATTTGATACATTAGTTTGACGTTAACTAATATAAGTAAAATTATAAAGGTATATAATATATAAGTAAGAATTACAAAAATTTAATGTATAAATATAAATAATACATTTTTTTTTTTTTGCTCATGAACTACATTTTTAATTGTATCTATAAAA
>NC_042493.1:101146481-101148069 GCF_005508785.2 Acyrthosiphon pisum
TTCATGTAAGTTGTATACGTAAAAAATAATGTAAAATATAAATTTAGGTAAATTGAATTATGTTATTATGAAAATTAAAAATTTCGCCCCAAAAGATATCGCCCTAGGCCAGTGCCTTGGTGGCCTATGGGTAAATCCGCCCCTGACTAAACCTGTGTGGCTGGAGAATACGCGGGCTGGTAGGTATCATCTTTGTTACAGCAACATCGATCAGCATAAATATAATAATACAATTATTATCTTAAAGATGTTTTTTTGACCGTTTTTCGCTAACTGGTTCGGGCTGCCGTGCCTAAATCTCCGATCATGCGTATTCTACATAATATTATTATATAAAAATTCACAAGATAACATATAAGAACAAAAATAAAACAATATAGTTCATGGATAATGTGTTTGTGTGTGAGTGTTTGTCGGCCGGCGGTATAGTAATAGACATTAATAATAACATTGTTGCTCTTTCGGGCGGTAACATTAAGGTTTAAAAATCCTCAATAACGCACTCACACAGCGACAGCTACAGAGGACAGCGGCTAGTGTGTCGTTATAACATTGACGAGATGGACTAGCGCACGAAGCGTTTCGTACCATTATCTATAGTATATTATGACGGATTTTTAGTATATTTTGTTGTTTTAGCGCAACAGAAATACATCATCTGTGAAAATGTTAACTGTCTAACTTTCAAGGTTCATGAGATCAGTGCTCGAATTGGAAAAATAAAAGAAAGGGCACTCAAAAACTTAAAAATAAATTAGAGTTCTTGAAAAAAATAATTAATCTCAACCCAACCAACTCGTGACACGACGGCACTATGTTACACTTGATGGCCAACTCGTCTTTAACCTGTGAAATTTTACTGAAAATGTGTCGACCTCTCTGTATCCTAAACTAATGAACTGATTGACGGGCCGGCCGACTCTTAGCGAAAATCTATTACAATTTATTTTACCTTCGTTGCCACAGTATTAAAGTTCTGCTTTGATATCCATGCATCAATATTTTTTGTTTATTTATCACCGTATTAATATACCTAGACACCTAGTTCATATTATGTTGTATTTAAGAAATTTGTTTATAATAGTATATGTATACCTGTTAATGATATTTACGTATTACCTAGTCTTTTAACCAATTAAAAAAAAAAGGTTGACCTCCGTTGTGCATATCATTATAAGTAATATTTCATAGACGACTTTTAACGATTTTCATTAATATTAAAAATGTATTTAGAAATATATTTTTTGCCCTTGATAGGTAGGTGTACAACAGCGTACACATTATAATTTTATATTATGCAATAGGTATTCAGCATTCGTTTTGATTTTTGATGTTACTATTAACAAAGGGGAAATACTGATAGTCTTCTGTCAGATTAAAATTTTATATTAATTTACGCACTATATACTTGAAAGATGTCGACATCGTTGCCGTCGACTGTCGAGTGTATTGTCTAAAACCAATTATTTCAACTACTTACCGTGTATAGACACAAATAAAAATATAAAAAAACACAAATCATTGTAAAATCATAACATTCATTGCTCCGCTCAAAATCTAAAAACATAAAAAAAAAAAATAGGTTATC
>NC_042493.1:101148656-101151620 GCF_005508785.2 Acyrthosiphon pisum
TCCCAAATCCACTCAGAGCATAAATAACTTGTCTCATAGAGCATAATACGTCATAAATGTAAATTCGAAAAAAAAAATGATAAAAAAAATAAATACAAAACAATCATTCAAATTCTCACAGTAATTATAATTCACCGTCGATAGGAATAAATTAAAATATACTCTCAAAGTTAAATAAATCTCTATAATTAAATTGTGAATTGAATTTTTAATATTTTTCAAATTTCATTGTAACAATATATTATGTGACTTATATTATATTTTCAAGATTTTTTACACAACAAAGAAAATTTTATTACAAAACACATAGGAATGCGGATATTTTTTTTTTGGTAACACAATACAAAAAATATCTCCCAAATTACTCGAAGCATAATGCGTCATGAATCTAAATTCGAAAAAAATATGATATAAAAAATAAATACAAAACGATCACTCAAACTTACACAGTAATTATAATTCACCGCCGATGGGAATAAATTAATTATACTTTTAAAGTTAAATTAATTAAATACATTGTTCAACTATTTTTTACCAAACATTGATTATTATGTATAATTTACTATTATTATATGTTTTTAAATATTTAAGGTGACGTTCATCCTTGGCTCATCCTTTTTTAATATTGGTTTAATATGATTTAAAAATAGGATAGGTATCATTACAGTAGTAGGTACTATAGTCTTACGCAGTATGCTCATCTCCTTCACCTCCATCTCTTGTTGTAGTTCTCCATTTCTCAATGGTTGATTTTGTTCTATGTTATACAGTATGTCAGAGACACGATTATAAAGTTCTTTATAATCGCGGTCTTAGAAGTCCCGTATCACCATAAGTATCTCCATGGAAAATCAATATATTTAAATGTGGTTATTTTTACAGTCATAAGTATGTGAATTTTGATTGAATAGAATAATATTTGATTTTTTTTTCAAAAATTCAAAAATAATCAAAGAATTTTTGTAGGCAAATAAGTTTTTTAAATTTCTAAGATAGCCATTTTGTTAATTGTATTTTTAAAATAGTTCAAAAAAAAAAAAATATTAAATTTTAATGTAAATTGCCCAAGTTGGAGCTAATTGTTATTTTGAATATCTAAGAATAATAGTTATGATAATAATAATATATTAGCGAAATACGATTCGCACGTTCATTATTACAATCACGCTGATCTTTCGGCTAAAATGAACGCCTTCTGGGACATACTGTATATTGTACGACGAATAAAAGCGAGTGTGTGTCGGTGGGATGAATAAAGTACTATAATATTATTATTATAATAACAATGTCTCACGCCAGCGCATTACGTAAAAAAGAGCGGTTTTATCGATGTATATTGTATATTATTACGTGACGACGACTTCCATCTGAGAATAAAAGAGAAAAGCGTGAGTGTTCGACTAATTAGACACCACGAGCTAATTATTATTTTTAACTTTATTCGAAAAATCAGGGTGATTGTAATAACTTATTAACATTATTTATTATTTTATTATTTATCGTATTTTGCCAATTCCGTATGCATAGGTAACATAACTATAATTTTTAGAAATTCAAAATAATAATTACCTCTAACTTGGGCGATTTTCGTTAAAGTAAAAATTTTTTTTTTGAACTATTTTGAAAATACGATCAACAAAATGATCTTGGAAATTTAAAAAACTTCTTTGTCTAAAAAAAATTTTTTGATAATTTTTGAATTTTTGAAAAAAAAATTGAATATTATGCTATTCGATCAAAATTTCCATACTTATTACTGTAAAAAAAACTGCATTTAAATATATGGATTTTCCACGGAGATACTAAGGGTGATACGGGACTTCAGGGACATACGTGTGTATAATATTATGATGCGTATAGTTTCATATTAGCGGTGTAGCTTTAGACCGTCTAAGTGCCTACTTCAGTGCTCTAATACGATTTACGTTGTTTATCCTCGTCAATATTAAATTTATTAACCATTTTTTAAATTTGTTAAATTTTTGTAAAAATATACAATGATAAATTTTAAATAAAGGTTTACGTGCGTTGGTATGACGATGTCCCGAGTACCAGGGGCGTATGGACTATAGTTGCAACTCGGTAAACGGTAGTCTCATCAATTTCCACTTTGTCGGCGGCGGCCGCGGCTCACCGGGCATCGCGATCAACATTATTAGGTTCCTGTTACTTATATTCCAAAAAGTAGCCCATAAAATCGTAAATTCGTGTTGACATTTTATTCTAATACATGCACACACTCACTTCAGACGTAGTTCATCAGTATTTGTACGGCAATTCCGCTCATTGCTGATCGAAATACACACACCACTATTCACGTAGACATACGCAGGTCGCAGGCATACCGGTCGTGAAATTATTATATTATTTCATGCGATGTAAAGTATTGTGAATACACGCAGGCGCACGATCTATTATAGTTCGATCCCGGCTGCAACACTTACAATACTATAGAAAAAGCATAATATATTTTGAAATAAGGCAATAAAACCCTAAAACTATTTTTAAAAAAACAACTTTAAGATAAGAATTGTATTATAATTTTTCTGCTGATCGATGTTGCTGTAACAAAGTTGATGCCCGTATGCGTAGGTAACATAACTATTATTCTTAGAAATTCAAAATAATAATTACCTCTAACTTGGGCGATTTTCGTTAAATTAAATTTTTTTTTTTTGAACTATTTTAAAAATTCGATCAACAAAATGATCTTGGAAATTTAAAGAACTTCTTTGTCTAAAAAATTTTTTTTGATAATTTTTGAATTTTTGAAATAAAAATCGAATATTAAGCTATTCGAGCAGAATTTCCATACTTATTACTGTAAAAAAAACTGCATTTAAATATATAGATTTTCCACGGAGATACTAAGGGTGATACGAGAGTTACGTGTGTATAATATTATGATTGATATCCAATACGAAGTGGACAATTACGATAAAGGCGAAGTAAAGGGCGGCGGAT
>NC_042493.1:101153437-101155135 GCF_005508785.2 Acyrthosiphon pisum
AGACCGTTTAGTGCCTACTTCAGTGCTCTAATACGATTTACGTTGTTTATCGTCAATATTAAATTTATTAACCATTTTTTAAATTTGTTAAATTTTTGTAAAAATATACAATGATATATTTTAAATAAAGGTTTACGTGCGTTGGTATGACGAGGTCCCGAGTACCAGGGGCGTATGGACTATAGTTGCAACTCTGTAAACGATAGTCTTACATCAATTCTTACTTTGTGGCGGCGGCCGCGGCTCACCGGGCATCGCGATCAACATTATTAGGTTCCTGTTACTTATATTCCAAAAAGTAGCCCGTAAACCTAAAACAAGATAATAAAGAAGAGGGGACGGAATTTGAAGGCACGCATTTGGAACCCGCTTAGGTGAATATTTACATCCCAATCTTATATTTTTATTTTATGGCCATAAACGGTAAGTACATGCTGTAACGTACTCATTACGTTTATTTTATAAGCATCGTAATATGCACAATAGGCATATTATGCGATGACTATATTAAGCCCTTCCGGTTTAGGCGCCACTTATATATTTTATGATTGTAAGGCTCCAATATCGCTACGTAAGAAAATAACATTTCACCGCGACTCCATCGCGCGCACCTTAACTCCGTACAATCCTACATTTTTGGTAACTTTGTTCGTTAATTAAGTAATACTAAATTTATTTGTATTAATAATAATTTAGACCAATCCTTATTTATTTTTATATTAAGATCTTAATACCATTCGTGCTCCCGAGCTACGGTAAAAATATATATTTAAGACAACTAATTTCTTCCCCAAACATCTCATATATTTAACGGGTCATTTCCGACCATGTTACAATGCTATGAGTAACCTCCAAGCAAAGTTAAATTATTTGTATAAAATTGTATGGCACATCATCAAATACAAATAATTATGAACAATTTACATACCAATTATTATCAACTTACCAATTTATTAACGTCATTATTTACGATAGAAGTACAATTTTTCCACATAATACGTGTAATATATGTTTGAATATCTCAACAAAAACGCTACGTGTTTAAACCTCACTAAGAAAAAAAATTTCAAGTCAGAAATTTTGTGATATCAAAAAGGAGCAACGTAAATTCTTAAATTCATTAGTTTAATATATCCATTAATCGTGCTAGTTTTTATGCCAGCATTTTTTTTTAGTATTATTAATTCTAATGCGTTTAAACTACGATCTCCGTCATATTTTATTCGGACTGTAGTTTTGCAATTAAAAATGAGATCTCATGTTTTATATTGGTATTTATTTTGGTAGTAACTTTATTAATTATATGCACCGTTTTTTAATGTTTCTGTTGATATGTATACAATGTGTAGGTAAGTATAATTTTTATCTTTCATATATTATATTATATACTATATAGCGTACTATGGTAGAAGTTAATAAATACATTGTATTCAAAAATACACATCATTGTAAAATAAATACATTTTTCGTTCCACTTGGAATCTAATATATTATAAATTACCCTTGCTATGTCTTAAATTAGCAAATGTGTCAAAAATATCATTATATTTTAGTTGGTTAGCAATTTCTTTTTCTGTAGATATTGTAACTAAAGTTGCAAATGCCTTATTTTGGGACAGTGCGCTTCAAAAGATGGTTATTTTATACTTTCATGTTTGACAATTAAAATTTAAATCATTAACTTTGTTTTAAATTTGA
>NC_042493.1:101155235-101162396 GCF_005508785.2 Acyrthosiphon pisum
CGATGCGCTAATCGTCTAATTTATACTTCAGTATTTAAAAAAAAAAAATAATAATAAATCATTAGACCCAAAAGTATGAACAATTATATTTATGAATAATATTATAAAATAGTCGTAAAAATAAAAATAGATAAACTTATAAACTTGATGTTTAGTACTACGGTATTATATTATAAAATATACGATATAGGCAGTAGGCACTACAGAATGTTTTAGTGATTACGACGACTACATAACTGAAGGTAGATACTCTATAATAATATTATAATATACAGTACCACTGTTACTGTGTAATATTATTATTTTTAACACCGTGGTTTTTCGTATCTTTTTATCTGTATAAAATATGATTAGCACAATAAAGGGTTTTATTGCCTTATTTCAAAATATATTATGCTTTTTCTATAGTATTGTAACTGTTGCAGCCGGAACCGAACAATAATAGACCGTGTGCCCGCGGGTATCCACAATACTTCATATCGCATAAAAGAATATAATAATTTTACGACCGGTATGCCTGCGTATGTCTACGTGAGTAGAGGTGTGTCGTGTGTGTAGTTTGATCAGCAATGAGCGGGATTGCCGTGCAAATACTGATGAACTACGTCTGAAGTGAGTGTGCACATGTGTATATCTGTATTCAGTATATGTGTGTGTGTGTGTGTGTGTGTGTGTGTGTGTGTGTGTGTGTGTATATACCTACAATTTTACTTTAATACCTAAAAATTTTGATGTTTGTAAACGGGCTGAAAAGTATTATCGTAAGACCGGCTACTTTGGATGGTGTCAAAATGTCGTGTCCTAATTTAGGACTCCTAAACGTCAACGGTTCATGCGAAATGGTTTTTTCTTTCGACGGAGGTGACTCCGTCGTTTATGTTACATCCTTAAAATAAATAAAAAATATTAAGTAAGTTATGGATTACTTTTTAATTTATATATTTATACCTATTATGTGGAAGCCGGATAAATATTTGCTCCCAACTAATTACACCTACATTACAAATTATAAATTAAAATTATTACCAAACAATAACGACGGACATAAAACAATAAAAAACAAAATATACATTTTATCAAATAGGTACCAATTTTATTTTATAGTACTCGATATCCATAAATTCGTTGCCCCCAAATACAGTGTTGGTTAGTAACGTAACGGAAATTACAAATTACTGTAACGCAATTATTTTTTTCAGTAACGCAGCAGTAATTTCATTAGATTTTACTTTTAAAAATTAATTTCAATGAAGTAACGCACTTACGCGTTATTTTCCGCGTTATTAAATTAATAGTTTCGAATGTATGGCAAAAACAAGGCGATATGATGTCCCAGAAAAATTAACAATCAGTTTATTTTTGATTCCAATAATAGTTAACAATATTACTATACATTCTAGGAATAAATGTTATCACTTTACTAGCAGAATGATAAGAGTTCGGTTTAGAAATAAAATTCAATAAAAAATAATTACGATTTATGACTTAATCAGAAACACATTTAACTGTATCATATACCTATAATTGTGTTTTTGATTTAGACAATTATGATTATAATTTTAATTGGAATGTTGCAGATTACACATCTATTATATCATATATAGGGTCTATTAACTGGTCTAATTTATTTAATTGTAAATTTAATATTAATGACAATTTAGACACTTTTTACTCTCATATTGATTATGCAATAACACATTTTGTTCCAAAATTTCGAAGACATAAGTTATCTTACCCTGCTTGGTTTAGTAAAGTAACTTTTAATTTAAAAAAAAAATATGCACACAATATCTTAAAAATCTTAAAAACACGCACATCTTATTCTAATTTTTCAAATATTCGTAACAAATGTAAAACTACTAGATATCGTGATTATAATTTATTTATTAATAAAACTCAAAGTTTAATTAAAATCAACCCTAAATTATTTTGGAACTTCTATTAATTCAATAAATATTCCTCTTATGGAGGTGTTTAATGAATTATGGTCCATAAAACCTAATCACTCCGCAGGTCCTGATAATATTTCCGCCAAATTTCTTAAAGAAACAGCATTTATTTTGTTACCAATTATAACCATTTTCTTCAATAAATCAATACAAACGGGTATATTTCCCAACACATGGAAATATTCTTTCATCTCACCTATATTTAAAAAAGGAGACAAATCTCTAGTCACTAATTATCGACCAATCTCTAAGATTTCTATAATTCCTAAAATTTTTCCTAAACTGGTTAACAACATTATTTTTCCCCTATGTGATCATATTCTTATTAATGAACAACATGGCTTTCGTCCTAAGCGTTCAACAATTACTAATTTATGTTTATTTAAACAATCAATTTTAGATTAATTTGTAGATAAAGCTCAGATAGACGTAATTTATACGGATTTTAAAAAGGCATTCTTTATTAATTTACAAACTAAAACTATATGGGTTTACTGATCCTTTACTTTCTTGGTTTAACTCATTCCTAATAAATCGTATACAAGTTGTTAAATACGAAAATTTTATATCTAATTCAATAAATGTATTATCAGGTGTTCCCCAAGGTGACCACCTATCTCCATTACTTTTTTCTTTTTTCATTAAAGATATTAATAAAGTTCTAAATTGCTCAAAATGTCTATTATTTGCTGATGAAACTATAAAAAAATAAAATGTATTGATGATTCATTGGAACTTCAAGCCAACTTAGATAATATTAATGAATGGTGTATCTATAATGGAATGTCCTTAAATATTGATAAATGCTCCATTATTTCGTACTCTTTAAAAAAAAATACTATGCTTTATAATTATATTTTACCTAATACAAATATAACACGTAAATATATAATTAAAGACCTAGGAGTTTCATTTGACACAAAATAATCTTTAAGCAATCATGTTGATTCTATTCGAAATAAATCATATATGAAGTTAGGATTATTAAAACGTATGTGTAGTGATTTCAATGATAGTTCAGCTTTAAAAATATTATATTATTCCTTAGTACGCTCCCATATTGATTATGCCTCTTTAATTTGGCACTCTGATAGCATTTGTCAAAACCAGAGTCTATCTAGTATACAAAATAATTTTTTGAGATATTTATCTTTTAAATGTCATTTTGAAAGACGTCCTCATTCTGGGTATATTAATATTAATATTTTTTTAATATTGTTCCTTTAAATAGTAGATTTAAAATGTTAAATTTAAAATTTCTTTTTAAACTATCACATAATTTAATTGATTGCCCATAACTTTTAGAGCGTATTAATTTCAAAGTATCTAAATATAAAAATTCAAGAAATAATCATCCTTTTTATTGATCAATTATTAAAACAAACTACATATCATACTACCCTGCTATTATATTAATGTCATGTGGTAACTTTTTTAACAACTTGGACCTGTTCAATATGACTCTAAGCTCTTTAAATTGTTATTTTTAGATTATTACCTACTATTATATTTAATTTAATCGAATTGTTATATAATCAATTGTCTAACTTTTAATTTCTATATATAAATATATTATATATTTTTTTATTTTTTTCTCTCGTTCTTATATCATTTGTTTTAATTTTTTAGTATAACACGCACCTATGAAACTGTCATTATTTTTATTATTGTAAATTGGAATTTTATTCCGTTAATACAATATTATTATTATTATTATCACTTGAATGACTATAATATAGCCATATAGATGAAATGTTTGTACATAATACTATAATAGGTCTATCGACTATTATCACTAGATTTAGGATCGTAAAATATATACATAATAATTGAATCGTATGAATTGAATATGGTTAGAAAAAAAAAAAAGATAAAAAAATTAATCAATATTACGCACTGCTCTATTAATGAAAATGTAATGTAACGTGATAAAAATAATTTTAGGTAACGCAAATTTAATACCAACAAAAATATTTGAAGTAACGAGCAACGTAATTGCATTATTTTTCAAAAGTAATTTACCCAACACTGCGGCCAAATATTTGAAAAACTCGGGGCCCTGTGCAGTACACCGCTTGCACCGACAGTTTATCCGGCACTGCCTATGATAAATTAGATAGGTATCATCACAGTTTTACTATAGTCTTACGGAGTACGCTCATCTCCTTCACCTCCTTCCCATGTCGTAATTCTCCAATCGAATGATGTAGGATTTTTTGTGCCGGCAAACACGCACAATGAATAAACACACAAAACACATAGGAATGCAGAGATTTTTTTTTGGTACCTCAATACAAAAAAAATCTCCCAAATCACTCGGAGCATAATACGTCATGAATTTAAATTCGAAAAAAAAATGATATAAAAAATAAATACAAAACAATCACTCAAACTTTCACAGTAATTATAATTCAGCTTCGATGGTAATAAATTAAATATGCTTTCACAGTTAAATTAATTTAATTCACCGTTCAACTTTTTTTACCAAACATTGATTATTATGTATAATTTACTATTTATATGTTTTTAAAAATTTAAGGTGACGTTCATCCTTTTTTAATATTGGTTTAATATAATTTACAAATTATAGATAGGTATCAATACAGAAGTACTATAGTCTTACGCAGGATGCTCATCTCCTTCACCTCCATCCAATGTCGTAGTTCTCCATTTCTCAATGGTTGATTTTGTTCTATGTTATACAGTATGTCCCAGACACGATTATAAAGTTCTTTATAATCGTTGTCCCAGAAGTCCCGTATCACCATAAGTATCTCCATGGAAAATCAATATATTTAAATGCGGTTATTTTTACAGTCATAAGTATGTGAATTTTGATTGAATAGAATAATATTTGATTTTTTTTTTCAAAAATTCAAAAATTATCAAATAATTTTTGTAGGCAAATAAGTTTTTTAAATTTCTAAGATAACCATTTTGTTGATTGTATTTTTAAAATAGTTCAAAAAAAAAAATATATATTAAATTTTAATGTAAATTGCCCAAGTTAGAGCTAATTATTATTTTGAATATCTAAGAATAATAGTTATGATAATAATAATATATTAGCGAAATACGATTCGCACGTTCATTATTACAATCACGCTGATCTTTCGGCTAAAATTAACGACTTCTGGGACATACTGTATATTGTGACAACGAATAAAAGCGAGTGTGTGTCAGTCGGATGAATAAAGTACTATAATATTATTATTATAATAACAATATCTCACGCCAGCGCATTACGTAAAAAAGAGCGGTATTATTGATGCATATTATGACGTGACGACGACTTCCATCCGAGAATAAAAGAGAAAAGCGTGAGTGTTCGACTAATTAGACACCGCGAGCTAATTATTATTTTTAACTTTGTTCGAAAAATCAGGGTGATTGTAATAATTTATTATTTTATTATTTATCGTATTTTGCCAATTCCGTATGCATAGGTAACATAACTATAATTTTTAGAAATTCAAAATAATCATTACCTCTAACTTGGGCGATTTTCTTTAAAGTAAAAATTTTTTTTTTGAACTATTTTAAAAGTAAACAAAATGATCTTGGAAATTTAAAAAACTTCTTTGTCTAAAAAAATTGTTTTGATAATTTTTGAATTTTTGAAAAAAAATTGAATATTATGCTATTCGATCAAAATTTCCATACTTATTACTGTAAAGAAAACTGCATTTAAATATATGGATTTTCCACGGAGATACTAAGGGTGATACGGGACTTCAGGGACATACGTGTGTATAATATTATGATTGATATCCAATACGAAGTGGACAACTACGATAAAGGCGAAGTAAAGGGCGACAGATGCGTATCAAAATACTTTGACGATACCTATCTAATTTTTCACGGCACTGGCTATGCGTATAGTTTCATATTAGCCGGTGTAGCTTTAGACCGTTTAAGTGCCTACTTCAGTGCTCTAATACGATTTACGTTGTTTATCCTCGTCAATTTTAAATTTATTAACCATTTTTTAAATTTGTTAAATTTTTGTAAAAATACTAAAAAATGATATATTTTAGATAAAGGTTTACGTGCGTTGGCATGACGAGGTCCCGAGTACGAGGGGCGTATGGACTATAGTTGCAACTCGGTAAACGGTAGTCTTTCATCAATTTTCACTTTGTCGGCGGCGGCCGCGGCTCACCGGGCATCACGATCAACATTATTAGGTTCCTGTTACTTATATTCCAAAAAGTAGCCCGTAAAATCGTAAAACAAGATATATCTAAAGAAGAGCTGACGGACTTTGAGGGCGCTTTAGAAACCACCGGCTTACATGCATATTTACATCCCAATCTTTTATTTTTATAATATGGCCATAAAAGGTAAGTACATGCTCCAACGTACTTATTACGTTTATTATATAAGCATCGTAATATGCACAATAGGCATATTATGCAATGACTATATTAAGCCCTTCCGGTTTAGGCGCCACTTAAATATTTTATGATTGTAAGGCTCCAATATCGCTACGTAAGAAAATAACAGTTCACCGCGACTCCATCGCACGCACCTTAACTCCGTACAATCCTAAATTTTTGGTAACTTTGTTCGTTAATTAAGTAATAATAAATTTATTTGTATTAATAATAATTTAGACCAATCCTTATTTATTTTTATATTAAGATCTTAATACCATTCGTGCTCCCGAGCTACGGTAAAAATGTATATTTAAAACAACTAATTTCTTCCCCAAACATCTCATATATTTAACGGGTCATTTCCGACCATGTTACAATGCTATGAGTAACCTCCAAGCAAAGTTAAATTATATGTATAAAATTGTATGGCACTTCATCAAGTACAAATAATTATAAACAATTTACATACCAATTATTATCAACTTACCAATTAATTACGTCATTATTAACGATAGAAGTACAATTTTTCAACATAATACGTGTAATATATGTTTGAATATCTCAACAAAAACGCTACGTGTTTAAACCTCACTAAGAAAAAAAATTTCAAGTCAGACATTTTGTGATATCAAAAAGGAGCTACGTAAATTCTTAAATTCATTAGTTTAATATATCCATTAATCGTGACGTACATTACCCTGGCCCCCCTCATTGAACTTTTTACATAAGAAACTAGGTCACGAATTAGCACGCCATTAGCAAGCATTTGCACGACTATTTTTAGAATTTGCACGACTTTATTTTACGAGTTATGTATAAAAAACTGTGAGGGG
>NC_042493.1:101162446-101167834 GCF_005508785.2 Acyrthosiphon pisum
TTTGGTAGAGTTAAGGCTAAAACAAATGTAAATATTAATAAATTAAAGAAACTTGGGATTAAAATAAAGGCATAATGTAAACTGAAAATGAGTTGTAAGCCCAAGAACCTTTAGAGTAGTGATGCCTAACTTTCTTTTGGCAAAATTCATAAAATTTCACCTTTGATCACCAATTATAAACATTTATAAAATACTTAGAATATATTAATATTTGTACATTATTTCAGCCTAATAAATGGTAGCAGGTTTTAAAACAGGCTTTATTGCTATAAAAATGTACACAGAGACGTATTTAGGAATTTTGCGCCTCAGGTGAGAAAAAAAAAACTCCCCTCTCCCAACCTGCGTTTTTCAGCTATATGTGTATTCTTATAAAAAACACATGACAGTGAAACCACTGTATTCTTCGCTACACTCATAATCGGAAAAGTATATTAGGTTATTAATAAACCGTGATTCCAACACAAATAATTTAACGCACAAGGTATACATAAAAAATTAATTTATATTAACGTTAATTACTTACTCTTTTCTTGATTCCAATAACTGGTTTCCATTAACACAATTTTCCAACTTTATATCATTACATTTAATATCAACAAGAACAGCTCCTTCATATAGATTCTAAGAAGAAATAAATAATTATAACAATAATAGTAAAATATACAACAAAAACTAATAAGTATGAATATTAATAGCTATAAGTTATAACTCAATATTTACACTCTCTGACAGAAGGGGTTTTATAGAAAATGTTGTTTTCTTCGGTATAAAATCTTTGAATGTGACTGATAAAGCCTAGAATACAATAGTTGTTTAACATTAAGTGAATAATTAAATGTAGGCGTTTAAAATGTAAATGACTTTTACTTACTAATGGTTCATACATAAAATAATATGGAAGAACAAACAGATTTTCTAATTTAGTTTCATAAACAGAGCCATAATCAATTAATTCAATTAGGGTATTGTCAGTTACAAATTCATTGAAACTAATTAATTTCCCTCTGAACCTTAATAAACACAGAACATAATTTATAAAAGTAGACACTTGTTGTATGTTGTATATAATATAATTTAAGTACATTATTTTTTAATTAAATACTAAAAAAAATACCATTTGCCTTCAATTTCAACAGCTACTATTTTATATATTTCAAATTGTGTAACTTTATCATATAAGCTACTCTCTAATGAAATTGATTCCATGTCCTTCGTTCGCTTTTCCATATTTTTCTTTGTTGTCACTACGTATACATTTTTCAAACCACATTGAATTAAATGAACCTATTAAAATAAAATAAATATTATAATCTTTAATATTAAAAAAAAAGTATTTTATTGATATTTAGTTCAATTTTAGACAAGTATGTGGTATTTTTTGCATACTAAGTATTATTTTTTTAAGATTTATCTAACATTTAACGTATTAATATACAGGCCCAGACTGATGAAAATCGGCAGATGATGGTACATGATTTGATGGTAAATATGAAAAAGGTTAGGACTTATTAAAACAAATGTAGCAAAGGATTTTTGTAAAGATCTTATTTTGTTGCATTATTAACCCGTTTATATAACCGTTTATTTGTGGGTTTCAGAATTAATTATTTCATAAGCGTTACATTAATAATAAAGTGAATATAGAATAAATGACATTTTAAACTGCTTATCCTTATTCCCTATTGGTTCTTAAAAATGTATTCTTTACGTTATTATAGTTATTTTTGAAATAATAGATCTAAGATTTTATCAGAAAACAAGGACTAAGGTATAATAAAATTGTGTAGACTAGCATAATATGTTGAAATCCACTTTTTTTTTATTCAAAGAATCATAGAGAATGACATAATAATATATTATACCTAATATATTTGTAAATATTGTGTTTAATGTTTTTTTTATATAAGGCAATATATGAAATATGGTTCTTCAATAATTATATATACATAATACTGCATGCGTACCCATTGCATTTGTGTAAATCAAAGACTGTGGGCCACCACCGTTTAAAAATTATAATGATCTACATAGGTTTAATATAAACTATTTGAAACAATCCTTGTACAATGATTAGGTACACAAAAGTAAAAATGAATAATAAATATCTAATATTAATACCCTCCATATCAAACATTCAAAAGTAAAAGCACAACTATTATAATTTATGAACATACCTCGGTCCATGTGTTCAAAGGCAAGAACTCCAAAACTTGTTTGGACGTAAGAGGAGTGAAAGCCATTGTTATATACGTTTATAGTAATTTAATTAAAAATAATGATATTTTTAACAAAAATAACCAGGTTCACTCGTTCAAAATTACGAAAGACGTGACTAATTAAACGCAATCGCAATATTTCAAAAAAAAAAAAAAAAAATGAAAATGTTTAGTCGTTGCTAATCGCTAAAATCGCGAACACGAGTTTGCTGCGATCGTCTGAGATATGATAAAGATTATCGGTACCACGATTATTATCAGTGATCCAGCATTGCCGCCAACGTGAAAAAACAAAAAAAATTATTTACAGTGATGTCCATGTGGCTACTATCTCGCTGTTCTGTGCACGGACAATAAAATCGATTTCAAAATTCTGATTGTTCAACTCCTTTTTGGTGTATCACGTACTGTGGAAGCAATGTATTTTGAAGTATACCTAAATTATATTATATTTTAATGTAAAGCCATCCCGACTGGTTTTAAATCATTAACTTGTTTTAAATTTGATACATTAATTTGACGTTAACTAATATAAGTATAGGTATGTAGTAAGTAAGAATTACAAAAATTGAATGTATAAAATATAAATGATACATTTTTTTTTTTTGCTCATGAACTATACTTTTTTATCGTATCTTTAAAAGCGGGGTCTGTCCAACTGTTGCAAAAGCCCGGGGCACGGGCCGAGGACCCTGCTCGCCATTTCCTAGGGCGCGTGGTGACTTTGATCAGCTATGCTGCAGATGACCTAAATATAAATTTTATCGTTTTATTGATTACTACAAATAACAGTACTGTCAACAATTATTAATTTAACTTAAAATTAAAAAATATTACAGCAACATCGATCAGCAGAAACATAATAATACAATTCTTATCTTAATGTTGTTTTTTTTTAAATCTTTTTAGGGTTTTATTGCCTTATTTCAAAATTTACTATGCTTTTTCTATAGTATTGTAAGTGTTGCAGCCGGGATCGAACAATAATAGACCGTGCGCCCGCGTGTATCCACAATACTTTACATCGCATGAAATAATATAATAATTTCACGACAGGTATGCCTGCGACCTGCTTAAGTCTACGTGAGTAGAGGTGTGTGTAGTTCGATCAGCAATGAGCGAAATTGCCGTGCAAATACTGATGAAATACGTCTGAAGTGAGTGTGTACATGTGTATATCTGTATTGAGTATATGTGTGTGTGTGTGTGTGTACTTATATTAGAATAAAATGTCAACACGAATTTACGATGTTAAATATAATAATATAATATAATAAATGTTTCAATATACACAATAAACAAATGTTATGGCCCTTTTGGCCCAACAGTCAAAAATAATATAATAATTGGCCGCCTGACACAATTAACAATTAATAATATGACAAGCTATTAGAGCCGCTAAGAATAATAATATGGCTCAATAGTATGTAATATGAGGTAGCTATTAAAGCTGATATACAATATAATAATAAAGTGTTTTTACTCTAGATTTGGTTCGTGCACCTAACCTTAATAATAATAATAATAATAATAATACACGATAAAATACAAAATATAATATAATATAAAGTGTGGCAATTCGCGTCGCGTACAAAATATAATAACCAACGTGGCGATTCGCGCCTGTTATCGAATATAACAATTAACTTGGAGATATCTAAAATATATACCTATATGTATGCCTATATGTAAAATAATATTCGGCGATTCGCACTTGATTTCGCGACACGACAATAATATTTCTAGTCTGGTTGACCGTTTTTCGATAACTGGTTCAGGCTGTCGTGCCTAAATCTCTGATCATATAATAATATATAATAATTCACAAGATAACATATAGGAACAAAAATAAAACAATATAGTTCATGGATAATGTTTGCGTGTGTGAGTGTGTGTCGGCCGGCGGTATAGTAAGAGACACATAATAATAACATTGTTGCTCTTTCGGGCGGCAACAGTAAGGTTTATAAATCCTCTATAACGCACTCACACAGCGACCGGTGACAGACGACAGCGGCTGGTGTGTCGTTATAACATTGACGAGATGGACTAGCGCACGAAGGGTTCTTACCATTATCTACAGTATATTATGATGGATTTTTAGTATATTTTGTTGTTATAGCACAACAGAAATACATCATCTGTGAAAATGTTAACTGCTAACTTTCACGATTCATGAGATCAGTGCTCGAATTGGAAAAATAAAAGAAAGGGCACTCAAAAACTTAAAAAAAAATTAGAGTTCCTGACAATAATAATAAATCTCAACCCAACCAGCAGGGCTTGAAACCGATTGAAATAATTTCGGTTTCGGTTTCGGTTTTGAATACCGGTTTCTAAATTTTACGATTTCGGTTTTAACTTAGCAATACCGGTATTAAGAAATTTCGTTTTCGGTTTCGGTTTTGAATACCGGTTTCTAAATGTTTCGGTTTCAGTTTCGGTTTTCAATATCGTTTTCTAAAATTTTCGGTTTCGGTTTCGGTTTTGAATACCGGTTTCTAAATTTTTTGGTTTTGGTTTTAATTTTTCAATACCGGTATTAAAAATGTAATTTCGATTTTGTATACCGGTTTTTACATTTTTAAAAACGGATTTCCAAGCAGACTTGAAATTATAATTGAATGGTTTTATTATACTTAATTACTTGATACGATATTTGAATGCGTGATACAAATAAGAGAAATGTTTTAATAGGAGTGATTTTTTTAATTTGATTCTACAAATTACAAGCTATAAGGAACCTAGAAGTTAGATTAAAATTAGAACAGTTTAAACTTTAAAGATAATATGTAGTACATTCATCACTAGATTATCTTTCTTTTGATGCAAACCTCTTCCTTGTTCGAATTTTTTCTTTTGTAGCATTTTATTAATAACAATGAAATAATACTTAATTGTCTTATAAACAAAGTAAATATTTACCTATATTAAAAAAGGACAATACATTCACTATTAAGTATTTTCACATTTGAAATTTTTTTTTTGTGTAATTAAGCACAAATTTATGATCATTGAAAAAGATAAAAATTAAAAACATACAACAGAAAAAAATTATGCTCCAGTTACTTATAATCATTAAGTACAACAGTAATTACTGTTTAACACCAAAGCCTCAATTATGAACTAATATTCAATTTTTTAAATTTTTATTCAATCACCTTCTTTA
>NC_042493.1:101167934-101170385 GCF_005508785.2 Acyrthosiphon pisum
AATATATTTTAAATTTTCTATAGTTTTGGTGTAATAAAGTGTTCGTTTTTCGGCCTCTTTAGGACATATAGCGCTCCCGGTGGTGACGACTATCTGTAGTAAAATTTTCAATCAAGTTTTCAAACAAGTGACGACACCTTATAAATACACCTTGGAATATTATGCTATTCGATCAGAATTTCCATACTTATTGCTGTAAAAAAAACTGGATTTAAATATATTGATCTTCCACGGAGATACTAAGGGTGATACGGGACTTCAGGGACATACGTGTGTATAATATTATGATACGTATAGTTTCATATTAGCGGTGTAGCTTTAGAACGTTAAAGTGCCTACTTCAGTGCTCTAATACGATTTACGTTGTTTATCCTCGTCAATATTAAATTTATTAACCATTTTTTAAATTTGTTAAATTTTTGTAAAAATATACAATGATATTTTATATAAAGATTTACGTGCGTTGGCGTGACGAGGTCCCGAGTACCAAGGGCGTATGGACTATAGTTGCAACTCGGTAAACGGTAGTCTCATCAATTCCCACTTTGTCGGCGGCGGCCGCGGCTCACCGGGTATCGCGATCAACATTATTAGGTTCCTGTTACTCATATTCCAAAAAGTAGCCCGTAAAATCGTAAATTCGTGTTGACATTTTATTCTAATATAACACACACACACACATATACTGAATACAGATATACACATGTGCACACTCACTTCAGACGTAGTTCTTCAGTATTTGCACGGTAATTCCGCTCATTGCTGATCGAACTACACACACGTAGACATACGCAGGTGGCAGGTCGCAGGCATACCGGTCGTAAAATTATTATATTATATCATGCGCTGTAAAGTATTGTGGATACACGCGGGCGCACGGTCTATTATTGTTCGATCCCGGCTGCAACACTTACAATACTATCAGTGGCGTAGCCAAGATTTTTTTTCGGGAGGTGCTGATCAACTTTTACACTTTTACACATTAAATACGTACTAGCACAAATAGATAGCTGAAAAGTGTTGATACATATTGTACATTTTTAAATATTTTAAATACAATTTAAGACTTTTTGAGCTACTATCATAGTCCATTAAAATAATTTTTAACATTTCGGGGGGGGGGGAATGCAGCCCCCTCAGCCCCTCCCCTGGATACGCCACTGAATACTATAGAAAAAGCATAATATATTTTGAAATAAGGCAATAAAACCCTAAAAATATTTTTAAAAAAACAACTTTAAGATAAGAATTGTATTATTATGTTTATGCTGATCGATGTTGCTGTAACAAAGTTGATGCCCGCCAAACCGCGTATTCTCCAGCCACACAGGTTTAATTGAGGCCCTCCACTTTTATTTCTCGTATTTTCGATGTGCAATTGTGTTAATCATATTAATTTATGCAGATAAAAATGGTATGAAAAACCGTGGTATTAAAAATAATAATAATAACACGATGAATACAAAAGTATGATATACACGATTGCCGACATATTATTATGTTTAGAATTAAATCCACACGCATGCTCAGATCGATGGTTAAGAGGTCAGGCGTAGTACGTTTTAAGATCTAGCTACCAGGGACTCATGGTCTAATCGTTACTTTTCTTCAGTTTCGGCGGGGGCTGTTGTGCAGACGTGCGAAAACTTGGATAACTAACAAATTCATACAGCCTTGTATTCACTTATCATCTCTAGTTAGTATTATGTTGACTAAATAATTTACGATTTTTACGAATTCCATCCTGATTATAAAAATAAACACAGATATTTTTTAAAGTACCAACTAGATCTAATTAATAATAATGAACTTACTTACAACAAACATAAATAATACAAATAATATACATAAATACGATGAGTATCATATTGCGGCACCCCCTAAAAGCAAAGCTTGTGCTGGGAGAGCGATCGAGTTCTTATCACCTAAAGAATGCACGTCATACATTTAAATAATATAATAACAATAAAAATTATATAACCAAATCTGTTGCTCATACTAATACACTATTCTAACATTAAAATACATAGTAAAAACAATTGTAAATTATAATCATATTATCTTTGACGAATCAATATGCTTAAGATAAGTTTTGAAAGTTATTAAATTATTAAACTGATTCATGTTAATATTTAACAATCAACATAAGGTCCCGAGTACCAGGGGCGTATGGACTATAGTTGCAACTCAGTAAACGGTAGTCTTTCATCAATTTTCACTTTGTCGGCGCTGGCCTCGGCTAACCGCGCATCACGATCAACATTATTAGGTACCTGTTACTTATATTCCAAAAAGTAGCCCGTAAACCTAAAACAAGATAATAATATCCAAAGAAGAGGGGACGGACTTTAAGGGCGCGCTTTGGGAACCTGCTTAGGTGAATATTTACATCCCAATCTTATATTTTTATTTTATGGCCATAAACGGTAAGTACATGCTGTAACGTACTCA
>NC_042493.1:101182796-101185076 GCF_005508785.2 Acyrthosiphon pisum
AAAACTATTTTAATTGAACTATTTTCAACCCTTTTACTTTTACTTTACTATTATTTACTAATTTAAACTATACTCTTCTCAAATTAATATTTTAACAAATATATTTTTTTATATCGTATAGCAATTGAATATATATATATAACATATATATAACATATATATTATAAGGACTTTACTAATGACTTAAATATGCTGGGTACCCACGAATTAATTATATTTATTTATTTAAATTTTGTTGTTATCAATTTTTGTTATCAAAATATCTGCGGCAGTAAAATGCGCGGTATAATGAATAGGTTTTGAATCAGCCAATGAAAATGGGTTATTCTATATGCAGTGCCGAGACCATGTACACTTTGTTAATATGCACCCCGGCTTGTCGCCGCCGCGGTGACATTAAACAATTTCTGCAGAACTTCTGTGTAACATTCAACCTATTCGAAGGATAAATTGTGATCAGCCAAACAAGATTATACATTTCTAAAGAAATATGCGAAGTTTGATTAGGGACTATACAAGTTCGAGAGTATAAAGCATTAAAGCTGACTGTAGAAGTTAATTTCCATTTTCCAACACAGTTTGTTATAGTGCTGGTTGCGGGTACAATAAACGTTCGTAAAACTATAAGAGATAATACGTCTCCTTCGTGTATTAGACATTTAGACGTTTCAAAACTTCGACGTACACACTAACAATATAGTCGTGTAAATGCTTGTCATCATGTCATCAAAACAATCGGAGGACATAAGTATATAACATAATATGTACCTATTATTGAGAGGCCGTACGACGTATCCAACATAATATTATAATAGGTACCTATAATAATTGTATAGGCAAATGTCACTAGGTTTTTACGTCTGGCTCCGAGTCCTGGTGATAGTGTTTTTTCAGAAATTCACTCACGTTTCCGTCCGTCTCTCGTACAGCAGTCGACCCATATTGGTATTATTATAATATTATATTATATTGTATTACTCTCATATTGATATTTTTATTTTTCATTGTATAAAAATACCTATATATGTAACATTACAAGATACGAATTTATAAGTGTTGTGAATATTATTATTATCCGCCAAACAGCTATTATAATAGAAGCGCCTAGAACACAAGGGGTATAAGCGACATTTTTAAAAAATCTGAGCTAAGTGCAAAGCTCAACTAAGAAATTTTCATTTTATTTGGTGGTAAAGAGATATAGGTGAATTATTTGATATGTGCTGCGACTTTTAATACATTTTTTCTATAAATATTGATGAAAATTTTTGATGGGACAAAAAGCTTAAAAATGTAATCTATTATCTATTAAGGTTTTTATTATAACTTATAAGCATATTTTGCAGTTAAAATGATGAGTTATGACAATAACACACATCATTGTAAAACATATTATATATTCCGCTATGATCTGCATTATACACCATTATAATTTATAATGCTACCAACACAATAATGTACGGTTCATACTTATCAACTGTTTTTTTGTCTAACTACTGTTATCACACATTTATTATACATACAATTATTTCTCTATTCATTATTAATCGATCGATCGATCTTAATCATTGCTCTACGCCCGTTTGAAATTAAAAATAAGAATACGTTTAAGACGGTGACGCGTGATGGTGACTGTGACGGTGACGCGGCGGCATCCGGACTCATATTATTTTTATTATCAAACTGAACAAGAATAATAATAATAATAATAATAATAATATGGTCGGGTTGATCGGGATGGTAAAAACGCTACTAGAACAGACGAACTAAACCGAAAAATAGTTCGTCGGAGTACAAGGGGCTCATGGTCTAATCGTTACTTTTCTTCAGTTTAAGGCTCGGCGCGGCGGTTGCGATGTCGGCAGCATTAGAGACACATCGACGCGGCGGCAGCAGTCTCATAATAAAAATATTATATAAAAATATAATAATATAATAATATAATCTTTTATCATATTATCAAATATCAATTTCTTAAATATCCATAATCCTACAGTCCTACACACGGTCTTAGATTATATCCTACAGTCCTACACATGCGAAACGCGTATACGCGATTGCCGACATATTATTATGTTTAGAATTAAATCCACACGCATGCGCAGATCGATGGTTAAGTGGTCAGGCGTAGTACGTTTTAAAATCTCGCTACCAGGGACTCATGGTCTAATCGTTACTTTTCTTCAGTTTCGGCGGGGGCTGTTGTGACAACGTGCGAAAACTTGCATAACTATCAAATTCATACAGCTTTTGTATTCACTTATCATCTCTAGTTATTAG
>NC_042493.1:101185126-101187228 GCF_005508785.2 Acyrthosiphon pisum
ATGAGTGCTCAGTGTTAAAATTTAAAATAATATTTAATTACCTTATTACAAATAAATGTGTATAATCTTAAAGTGAAGTGTTCGCGTGATGTTATAGTATCAATTTAATATTAATTGGATATTTAATTTATTCAGTAAAACGATTTACAAATAATAAAAAAATAGTAATTGATTTAACATTATTAGTATGATTTATTTGTGAATGGACTACCTAGAGATGCTTTCATTAAGTGACCTGTAAAAATAAAACCATAGTTTGATGATTATAATGGAATTCAAATAAAATATAATCTAATTGAAAAAATATTAAATTTTTCAAGATGTTTGAAACATTTAATGAAATCTGTAGATGATAAATGTACTGATGAACTACCTTTACTTAATATTAGTGACACAGAAAATGAAGATGAGTAAAAAGACGTATAAAAATCATGTATAACATGTAAAAACTATAGCATTTTATTGTTACAATGCATTAATTAAGTATTTAAGTATAATCTTATCCTACGCATTATCCATTGCTTAACTTACTTAGCCGTTAACCCAACTGGCCTATGGGATATGAGAAGTCATTTTCTACTTGAAAATATTTTTGAAACAGCTTGTGAAATTAAATTAGAACCTAACATTTGGAGTAATTTATGCGTTGATGGCAATTGAAAAACAAATTCTTTATATTTTAGATAATGATATATTATAAATTAAATCCATCTTATTTTCTAAATTAATCTTATAAATTATAACTAAGAAGTACACTTTATGACGTTTGTGAATTATATTATTATTATCATAAATATTAAGTCAAAAAATGTAGGCATTTGTTAATTTTATAAGTTATTTGATAAATCGAAGTACCTATACATTTTTTTCAAGTTTATGTCTGTAGGTTAATCCCTGAAATAATCAGCTAGTGAGCTAATGGGACGGAACAATATTTTTTCCAGACCAGAATTAATTAGGTACCACTTCGCCCCTGTCTCTAGGTCATCTGATCTTACACCACGTGACTAAATAATTTGAGATTCTGTTTAAGTACGTACCTACTACTTGCCACAGTTCGCATCAACCACAGATAAACGATTAGTGGAGTTTGATACATCGGATATGTATATTATAATAAATAATTCAGTTTTGACTAACAAAGGAATCAGCACCTAGGATGTGTATGATAGATGGAATCTAGATAAATTTGAAATATTACCTAGGTATAACTACACTATAAAATATACTTATTATAGATATTTTACTTATTCTTACCTGTACATTGACGTCGATGCGTATTCACTATTCTCAATTCTGTAGGTATAAAAAAAGTGATTTCATAACAACATAACACAGACCGTTATAGTGTGGAGGTGTAGACTGCAGTATTATAATCGTGAGCTGGTATCGTGACTCGTGATTCGTCGTTAAACCGACAACAATATTATTTTGTTTATTTTATTCTAATGCAATATTATATTATTACACATGGGCCATGGAGTATAATATAGTATAAATCTTATCAATAACCGATGGAAAACCGGCGTCCAGCATACGCGGCGCGACAGCAACGACACAGTATAATAATTAATAACGTTTTTATTTGCACAACTATTATGGAAAAACAATTTAATATCAGATATAATTATTTGATATATCATTTTGTTACCTAAGATCATATTATAGTATCCTTGTATTTTGTGTTTGATGAAAACAATGATTAGTTACAATAATTGCAACAAAATTTATAATTACAATCAAATTAAATTTATACTTCAGAACTCACATTTTGTATTATTTAAAACATTAAATTGCAATTGTTTTTTTATTTCATGGAACTACGGTGAGTTATTTTTTTTAAATTTCCATCAAAATTTTTTATACAGTAAAAAAAAACAATTATTATTTTAGTTGTTTTAATTCGATATCTAATAGCAATGATGTATTTTTTGTTGTGTAAACCACGATGATATATTGTATTCACGATAAATATAATAAATTCCGAGTAGTGTGGGTATGTTGTATTTAATGTAAATATAGTTATCGCTTCGACGAGATCGCAGCTGAAATTATTTATTCAGTTCGAATACCTCGGCTTGTCGCCGCCGCGGTGACATTAA
>NC_042493.1:101187505-101193478 GCF_005508785.2 Acyrthosiphon pisum
TAAACTTAGAACTTTTCATTTTATTTGGTGGTAAAGAGATATAGGCAAATTATTTGATATGTGCTGCGACTTTTAATAATTTTTTTCTATAAATATTGATGAAAATGTTTGATGGGACAAAAAGCTTAAAAATGTAATCTATTAACTATTAAGGTTTTTATTATAACTTATATGCATATTTTGCAGTTAAAATGATGAGTTATGACAATAACACACATCATTGTAAAACATATTATATATTCCGCTATGATCTGCATTATACAGCATAATAATTTATAATACTACCTACACAATAATGTGCGGTTTATACTTATCAACTGTTTTTTTGTCTAACTACTGTTATCAAACATTTATTATACATACAATTATTTCTCTATTCTTTATTAATCGATCGATCGACCTTAATCATTGCGCCTGTTTGAAATTAAAAAGAAAAGTGTTAAAAAATAAGAATATGTATGTTTAAGACGGTGACGCTGACGGTGACGAGACGTTGACGCGGCGGTAGTCGGATTCATATTATTATTATTATCAAACTGAACAAGAATAATAATAATAATAATAATAATATGGTCGGTCAGGTTGATCGGGATGGTAAAAACACTACTAAAACAGACGAATTAAACCAAAAAATAGTTCGTCGGAGTACAAGGGACTCATGGTTTAATCGTTACTTTTCTTCAGTTTCGGCGGCGGCGGCTCAGCGATTGCGATGACTTGCGGCAGCATTAGCTACTCGCTCTTACATTGTGTTACATTATAGAAAAGTTAACATAGTTTGTCCTAACTACTGTTATATTAAATAACACACTCATACATAGTGCCAGTGGCACTTAGGTTAATAAAATATTATGTCTCTATTCATATTAATCGATCGATTGTTGGTACTAATTTTAAAAATTGGCCACGTCCGTTTGAAATTAAAAATACGGATACATAAAAGATATATTAGAGATGCCACATCGACGCGCTGGCAGCAGTCTCATATTAAAAATATTATATAAAATATAAAATAAAAAATAAAAAATATATATATATCTTATATCTAATTATCAAATATCAATTTCATAATATTCATAATCCTACATTCCTACACATGCGAAACGCGTATACGCGATTGCCGACATATTATTATGTTTAGAATTAAATCCACACGCATGCGCAGATCGATGGTTAAGTGGTCAGGCGTAGTACGTTTTAAAATCTCGCTACCAGGGACTCATGGTCTAATCGTTACTTTTCTTCAGTTTCGGCGGGGGCTGTTGTGACAACGTGCGAAAACTTGCATAACTATCAAATTCATACAGCTTTGTATTCACTTATCATCTCTAGTTATTAGTAATTTATAATAATACTATAAAATAATTTTATTATGCTGTAATAGGTGTTTTAATTTATTTAAATTGGATTTAACTGTTTAACTTAAACTGTTTATGAATTACGATGAAAAACTATTTAGATCGAAAAATGAAGATAGTATTATGTTGACAAAATAATTTACGATTTTTACGAATTCCATCCTGATTATAAAAATAAACACAGATATTTTTTAAAGTACCAACTAGATCTAATTAATAATAATAATAAACTTTATTGCAACAAACATAAATAACACAAAAAATATACATAAATACCATGAGTATCATATTGCGGCACCCCCTAAAAGCAAAGCTTGTGCTGTGGGAGCGATCGATTTCTTGTCACCTAAAGAATGCACATACATTTAAATAATATAATAACAATAAAAATTATATAACCAAATCTGTTGCTCATACTAATACACTATTCTAACACTATAATACATAGTAAAAACAATTGTAAATTATAATCATATTATCTTTGACAAATCAATATGCTTAAGATAAGTTTTGAAAGTTATTAAATTATTAAACTGATTCATGTTAATATTTAACAATCGACATAAATCAAGACCCGTATACAAGAGACTTTTTGACACTTTAGTAGACGTATGTTAATATTTTGATTATATCTAGTATTATGTTCATGATCAGATACAGGTATTAAATGTTTATGTTTAAATAAGTTTACTAATACAACTTGGTTATAGAATACCTTAAATTTATTTACGTTGAGTTTTTCATAAATTAAAATAGAGTTTGTTAGGAAAGGAAGATTTAATAAATATTTAATAACACCATTTATTATAACATTTAGCTTATGTAGAATGCTATTAAAAGCTCTTCCCCCAATGGATATACCATATGAAAAAGCATATTATACTAAAGCAAAATAAATAACTCTAATATATATGCCTGGATTCATTAAATACATAGAAAAATTTCCGTAAAATACCATTTATATAATTTACATGACTATCCTATCTAAGTCTATAATCTATTATTAAACCAAGATATTTTAACTCATTGACTTTTTCAAGTTTTACACATAATGGATCACATATATTTAAATTAGGATTACATTTTAGAGAATGAACAATCAAATTTTGTCCATGTAAAACATAATAAAAAGATAAATTAAAACAAATAAATTTAGATTTTAGTAAATTTAACTTCAAATTATTCTTACAGAAACAAGCGTTTGCATTATTTAAAATATCATTTGCTTCATGGTACAAGCTATCGACTGTTGGCTCAGATATTAATATAGCCGGATCATAAGCAAAACTTATGAACTCTTTATTAATATTAATATTTATATTCAATAAATCATTTATAAAAAATATAAACAACAGTGGGCCTAGGACTGTTCGCCTCGGAATCCACAAGTTATGCCTCTAGCTTTACTAGTACAATCATTTACTTGAACTATTTGAGTTCTTTCACTTAAGAAATATATTAATAGGTTATTAGCAACTTCACGAATACCTGAATAATCGAGCTTTTTTTAGCAATAACTCATGATTTACGAAATCAAATGCTTTTTGCACGTCAAGAAAAATACCCGTTACTTTGTAATTAATATCAATATATCTACGAACAAAGTTATCAAGATTAAAAAGCGCATCAGTTGTTAACAAACCAGTTAAAAAACCAAACTGTGAGTTTGAAAAAAATGAATTAAAAAACTAACGATAATGTTATAGAAATAGATTTTGAAATTTTCTTAAGGATGTAGTTTGTTAGACCATGTTCATAAGAAGAATTATAATTTTTAATCTTAGCAATATACCACCTAATCTCTTCACTACTAATTAGATTAAGAAAAATACTGTCATTGCTCTGATTTTTATCATTAAAGCTAACTATATAGCCCCGTTCACACGATCAAATAATTTGTCAAATATTTGATGTATGTCAAACTTCAAATATTTGTTTGAAAAATGGTTCACACCATCAAATATTATATCAAAATTACTATAGTTTAAACTCGTTAGTGATTGGTCAATTTTAACTGCTGTTGAAGCCGCGAAAATTTAAATTCCTCTTATAATAGCACATAGAGTATAGTGTAGTGTATATGCCCAGACAGCATTTTGTAATGATAATAATATTATAATAGTATTATAATAACGTTATACCAATATTATTCGTTATTATAATGTTATAATAATATTATTAAACAAAAAATTGCTGTCTGGGTAATAGAATTACCATGTTGAAGTTTTATCTTTTGTATGAATAATTAAGGGAACCGTATCAATTTTTATCGGTTCTGTTAACTGTTCTAAGTAGGTACTTTTAACTTTGAAAAACTTTAATTATTTTATTAAATTTTAAGTACTAAAACATTATATTTGATATGAGCTACGATCGTGATAAATTAATACAGCTTTATAAATTAAGGCTGCTTCGGAAATTGTACAAAAAGAAACTTATAAGGTACGTAGCTACGTAGGTATTAATGAACCATCATTTAATTATTTATTTAGGTATATATATTATAATTTATGACTTATATCAAGCTATTTGTTGAAATTTCAGGCGTACCATATGGTGTAGAGAATGGTTAAGCAGGAGAGATACCTATAGCTGTGCTGGTACTTTGAATATTTAATAAATTCTTCCAATTTGCTTTTAAAAATATCAACCATAGTGTCTACGTTTGAGGAATTAAAACAAGAAAGCCAGTCTTCAGTTTTAACTAATAAATCTAAATGATTTATATTTATTTTGCTTAAATTCGAATTATTAGATTATGAATTTTGATTATTATGATTATTATAAATTGGAAATACTATAGCTATTGCATAATGATCCGTTATATCACATCTAAAAATATGGAAAAATTTTAGTCATATCAATATTATTAACGAATATATGATCAATACAAGTTTGAGAATAGCTAGTTACTCTAGAGTAATAATTTGTACATGATAAGAAACCATTAAAAGCCATAATATTTAGGTACTCATTAATAATTTTTGAATTTTTCATAATATCAATATTAATATCTTCACAGATAATATGCAGTCTCACAGACGATTCTTAGCGATATTCTTACTAATATATTTTAAACAAGAGTGCAGAGAGATGTAGGTAATGAATAATGATTATGCGGACATCGGGACATGCTGATAACATTGGTTACCTACCATGTGCCATCAGTTGTGTCGGATTTGCATAATATACAAATATATTATAATATATTATATTATATTATAATTTTGCATTCATAAATTTAAATCAGTAATATACAAATAATCAGTCCAGTAAGTTCAAACAAAGCTTTATTTATGATTCATATTATATTGTAAAATACATGTAGTTAGGTACTTAATTTTATTTTGATATTTTCGGGCTAATTGAATGTATTAATTATTTAAAAGAACAAACATAATAGTAACATACCTAGTAGTAACTATTTTTGATTTTTAATTTTTTAAGTAAAATTGAATCAAATTTTATAAGTCAACATAGAACATAGTTTTTCAAAATGTAAACAATAATTGTTCAACATTCTGATTGTTGACGAATATTTTTGTTTAAAAACTTTAATTGTTCAATGCAATTCAAGTCTCAAGATGATAATAATTTTAATAATATTTAATTAAGTTAGTACTAAATCTGTTTAATCTAATTTTATGAATTACCTACCCATGACAGTTTATTCGATTAGGTCATTCATTGAAAGAACAGTATTGGTTACTGGCCCGACACTTATAACAGTCTCGTATTTTCGATGCGCTAATCGTCTAATTTATATTGCAGTATTTAAAAAAAAAATAATAATAATAATAATAAATCATTAAACCCAAAAGTATGAACAATTATATTTATGAATAATATTATAAAATAGTCGTAAAAATAAAAATAGATAAACTTATCAACTTGATGTTTAGTACTACGGTATTATATTATAAAATATACGATAGGCACTACAGAATGTTTTAGTGATTACGACGACTGCATAACTGAAGGTAGATACTCTATAATATTATAATATACAGTACCACTGTTACTGTGTAATATTATTATTTTTAACACCGGGTTTTTCGTATCTTTTTATCTGTATAAAATATGATTAGCACAATAAAGGGATTTATAGCCTTATTTCAAAATATATTATGCTTTTTCTATAGTATTGTAACTGTTGCAGCCGGAACCGAACAATAATAGACCGTGTGCCCGCGGGTATCCACAATACTTCATATCGCATAAAATAATATAATAATTTTACGACCGGTATGCCTGCGTATGTCTACGTGAGAAGAGGTGTGTCATGTGTGTAGTTTGATCAGCAATGAGCGGGATTGCCGTGCAAATACTGATGAACCAGTGGCGGTTTTCCCGGGGAGGCAAGGGAGGCAGTGCCTCCTTTGAAAATAAGAGAAAATACATGGTTAATATTATTTAAATTATAAAATGTTGTGTGATTATATTTTCAAATATAGACACTATTATAAAAGGGAAATAAATAAAATATATATTTAAATTATGTATTGAAGGGACTGTGATGGCCGTGATGTCCATAAGTAAGAGACTGGCCAGTCCCCGTGCGCAACAGGCGAATATTAATATTAATATTGTACTGATATACTGGATTACTACATAG
>NC_042493.1:101195715-101196867 GCF_005508785.2 Acyrthosiphon pisum
GGCGTCGTCGGTCCGTGAAGTGGCGCTTATTAGCCAGGTATGCCGGGTACTGTTGAGTCTCGGCGGTATCGAGCGATCACGTTAGATCGGTGCATTCAGGGTGCGTCGTCGTGGACTGGTTAGGTCGGATCAGCTTCGCCGGTGTCGTTCAGGTCGGTGTTGCTGCTGCGTTGATAGTCTTCGGGTCTTCAGGTCTTCTATAGTGCTTGTTGACTTGTAGAAGATATGTTGAAGACTGGTGTGGAAGATGATTTGACCGGTGAACTGTCCCGGTATATATACTATTTGTTTCCCTTTGTTGTCCTGTGATTGGTCGAGGATGGTTGCTTTGATAAGCAATAACCACACCTCGACCCGTTGGTGTTCGCTTTGTTAATGTGGTTCTTGCTTGTTATTTCCGTGAAATTTTCCTGTTGGTAAACTACTTATTCTAATATGTCGCGTCTATTACTTGTGTCGCATTATGTTGCCATACTGTTGTGTTTGGTGGTCCTGAAAAGGACCATTTTAATACAGTGACGGTTTATCCCGTTACAGCTCCCCCCCCCAGATTTGTCATCGGGGAAGTAACTGAACCGATGGTAAATGTGTTGAATCGTGAACGACACGTCTGCGGATTGATGCCTTGTATAATGCCCGTCGAATTGCATTACGAGCCATATTCCACAGTGGTGTGTCCTCGTCTGGAGTTGTTATTACTGTTGATTTTTTGTCGTATCGTTGGAGATTGTTTGTGATGTGGTCCATTGCTTGTGCCAGATTGATATTCTTTTCAAATGGTATGTAGTTGTGCAATGTTTTTTCTGTAACGAATCTCCAGTCCCAGGGTTGTTTCCAATGTGTTTCAATGGCGTCTCTGGCCATATTTACGTTTTGTATTCATGTGACGATGTGGTTTATTTTTCGTCCGTCTTCTTCGTTTTCATCTGTTGTATGAATTTTCTGCGCCGTTACTGACGCTAGACCATATATGTTTTCTTTGTTTTCTGTTTTATTGAGCTGTCTTCTTTTCTTTCCTGCCTCTCGTCTTGCCTGTTCTCGTTCTGGGTTGATGGGTGCCATTTCTTGAACTGATGACTATGATTGCATAGCTTTGCATTGAGAGGGATGGCTATGCCGTTTACTATTCCAGGCTTATGCCTCTACTAGTGG
>NC_042493.1:101196917-101198608 GCF_005508785.2 Acyrthosiphon pisum
GTATTACTACATAGTACGGCTGCCCCTCCATGCGTCCCGTATCGGCGGCGGCTACCAACTTTCTCATGAGGCAACTGCCGCCGCCGTTATCGATGCGTTACATGTGTACACAAATATACACACACAGACGCACATAAAATATGTGAATAGCGCATGCGCGATTCTCTGTGGAGACTGCACATAACCGTAGCCTCCGTTGGCAAACGTCACAGGCTGTGACTTGCAGCGCCTCAGTGGCTGACTATTAATCATTATGGATTATACACTTTATTGCACGTTATCACTAATAAGTTATTATCAATAGCAATGGTATAATAGCAATAATATATTATATTTATTTTTCATACTATATTACTATGATTTAAATTGTATTATTGTATTTTTTGTGTGATAGATATTGTGAGTGCGAGCGCCGAATTACATAGTTAATAATTTCTAGTTAGGTATTTTAATTATAAGAAATAATGAAAATTAAAATCTTCTGACAGATTTTTAATGAAAAAATATGGTTTTTAAACAAAATAAATGAGTTTTGAGAATTGGGGGATTTGCGCTAACATGTCTTGATGGGTACAATATCGTTGCCTCCTCAAAAATTTAACGGCAGAACCGCTACTGTGATGAACTACGTCTGAAGTGAGTTTGCACATGTGTATATCTGTATTCAGTTTATGTGTGTGTGTGTGTGTGTAATATACCTACAATTTTACTTTAATACCTAAAAATTTTGATGTTTGTAAACGGGCTGAAAAGTATAATCGTAAGACCGGCTACGTTGGATGGTGTCAAAATGTCGTGTCCTAATTTAGGACTCCTAAACGTCAACGATTCATGCGAAATGAGTTTTTTATTTCGACGGAGGTGATTCCGTCGTTTATGTTACATCCTTAAAATAAATAAAAAATATTAAGTAAGTTATGGTTTACTTTTTAATTTATATATTTATACCTATTATGTGGAAGCCGGATATATATTTGCTCCCAACTAATTACACCTACATTACAAATTATAAATTAAAAATATTACCAAACAATAACGACGGACATAAAACAATAAAAAACAAAATATACATTTTACCAAATAGGTACCAATTTTATTTTATAGTACTCGATATACATAAATTCATTGCCCCCAAATACAGTGTTAGTTAGTAACGTAACGGAAATTACAAATTACTGTAACGCAATTATTTTTGCAGTAACGCACTTACGCGTTATTTTCCGCGTTATTAAATTAATAGTTTTGAATGTGATGCGGAGCGTCTTTCCGGGACGTCCGTGATCGTGTATAACAATGCGTTGTGTATCGTTATGATTCGTTTATTATATAACCAATAAATAATGTTTATAATGATCGGGGCAAGTTATCCCGGGCCGCGCGGCAGGCTTGAAGAAGCGGCCGCGGCGGGCGGATTCGGGCCTGAAGAGGCGCGAGCAAAACAATAGTCGGGACTTGCCTATACGTTTCGTAGAAATAATACAATAACAGGGGAGAGTAGGAACCGTCCGTGCACGGACTCGAGCAAGTCGTGTGGGTTCGGTTCTTCCTCGCGGTGAAACTCGAATAAGCTCGCCGTAAGGGGGAACGTGGTATTACTTGTCGGCTTGCTGAATAGTCGATTGGCCAAGTTACGTCGCGAAGTCGGTTCCCGGCGTGTCTTGGTATTCGTCCAACGGCGTGACTGGACTCGA
>NC_042493.1:101208357-101209854 GCF_005508785.2 Acyrthosiphon pisum
AGGTAATACATTTCCGAAATAGCTGTTAGGTTCTTCTCTATTTCACATAATTTCATATTGTTTGGTTTCGCAAAGTTTTGTCTCACCAATGTTACCGAAGATTTCTCAATATTAACTGTACTGGTCGATGCTTCTAAATCTAAAGGAGAATGTATTATATGTATTTTTGCAAGACACGAAAAAAAAAATAGATCATACATTTTTATAATATTTTATATTTACCTCCGGGCAGTGAAATCAGCTCAACCAAAATATGTGTAGTAGGATGAATTGAAGATATCCTTTGATGTCCACAGTAAACACATTTCTCTTCTGATTCTCTGAGATATTCATACAATTATTCTTGGATTGAAAAATCGTGGTTGAATTTATTCAATGAAATCATAGTAGAAGTTGTCTCAATATATTTTACAGAACAAAAGTTATTTTTGCAATTGCTATTTCTGATAAATGATGGCATGTCTGCCATTAATTTACTAACCATTGATGCTGCTGTGTTAGCCATATCAATGGACTTTAGCCCAACAACTAGATATTTTATTTTATCACCAAAAAACTGCAAAACAAGTAATAATCGTTCGTAATAAATATCCTTGAAATCATTTTGTGAAATCATCTTTAATATTAACTTAGCAGTTGTATTCTATGATGACTTATTGGTAATGACATTTTTTAATTTTAAACTGTCGGCAGCTGATGATGCTAAAATTGATAACACTGAATCTACCGAACAAGTGTTATTCAATACCATTTTTCCTACTCCGGGAACCATAATCGCTCTGTTAGTTAAAGTATTTCCATTCTTTAATAAAAATATTGGAGTGATTGAACCTTTTTTATTAAAATCAACATGCTCGAAACCTGTTTGTGAAACAAGATATGAATGAGAAGATCTCTTTTTTTTTGATAATGGTTTTTTTTCCACACTTCTGTTGCATTATTTTCAATCATATCTGAATTTTTTCTATCACAGTTCTTACATATTCTTTTCAGTCCATAATCATTATTACCATCTGGTGTTGAAACTGAACATCCGAAGATAGGAACGGATTTTTTGCAAAACATGCATTTGTGTAATCTCATAGGATAATCTTCATTCGTAGAAGCACTACATGTTTCTTTTTCATTTAATAATGTTTCTTGTACAATTTTCTGCTTATAATTATTATTTTTGTTTAATTTTTCAACATTATTGCTTTCATCGATCAAAATATCGGATACATTTATATTTTTAGAGATCCTTATAATTTCATCTTCATCCTCATTACTGCTACCGTTTTGTATAGTTCTTTGATTGTTGGGGATTTAACTCCACAACGAAGCCATATGTTAAGCCATATACTAATAGACTAATAGATAAGGTATCATGGTCGTTCAGAGAGCATAGACATAACAGTAAAGGTATGTTGATCAATACTCATGACACCTTCATACAAAAAATTGGGGCCACTACGTATATTTTCGTTTCTTTTAATTTTTCTAACGCAACCACCTGTA
>NC_042493.1:101211663-101212794 GCF_005508785.2 Acyrthosiphon pisum
GACAGTTACAAAAAAAAAAAATAAAAACACACATCATTGTAAAATCAATACAATCATCGTTTCACTCAGAATCTAAAATAGGGTTTCTTAGAACTTTAAAGTATTCATAATATTTTAATAACACTCCTATACGATTTTTAAGACATAAAAATAATAAAATATATAGTAAATTACCTTCTCTCATAAGTACAGCAGCTTCTTCTCGAACAAATACAGAAGGATCAGTTTTTTTATTCATCATTGTATTGATAACTCTTTCTTTCCGTGATCCAATTAATCTTCGTTTATGGTTATGCATCTTACGGAAATCTCCATGAAAACTGCTCTTCATTATAACCCTAATTTAAAATACAATATGAAAAATTATAATTGTTAGATGTTTCTATTTATGTACAAATTACAAATAAATCATTGGTAATGATTCATTGCATAGGAGAATTGAAGTTTTTCCTTCATTATTTTTTCTCAATAATTTTAAAAAGTAATAAGAATTTTAAATTGTTCCCTCCCAATAGTACTAACTTAATTTATTTTGGTATCAGAAAACATCCTCAAAACTAAAAATCAAAGCAATGTTTCTACTATGAATCGTGTACACATTTAATAAAACAATATATTATACTGACCTCGCATTTGTTGCTGGAACTGCATCAATTGTTCCATAGAACATGGAGTGACAGTCTGAACATTTTCCATTGACATTTACAAAGGTCATTCCATAGAAGCTCACGTAAGGTTTTGTGAATGATAAGCAACAAGGCAGCTGAGTGTGCAAAAAGAAGTGGTCTTGGATAACATTACTCCACTCGTATAGGGTTAGCATTGTATACGTTCTTGGGCCTCTTTTTTTTTCATTGTAAACTTTTTCTCTGGGTTTTATTAATTCCCATTCTTCGACTGAGAACGTTATATCAAAAGTTATTTTTTCCTTCGATGAACTACAGTCACTTTCATCATAAGACCCACACTGAGATTGTCCGCAATTTTTTTCCAAACGTCCGCATTTATACCAGCTATTTCTGAAGTGAGTAATAGAAGAGTAAAATATAACTAATACTAAAGGTTTGTATGGAGTTACTGTAAGGTGACTGGCAGTTTTATGTGGAATTAACATAAAAGTTAAGTATTCTA
>NC_042493.1:101212844-101213847 GCF_005508785.2 Acyrthosiphon pisum
ATGCAAGAATTATATTTTATAGGAACACACACTTTTCCCATATTTTACGGTTTGGTATTATAATCGTGTATCTAATAATATGCTAGGGAACCTGGTATATTCAGTTCAGGGCTATTGGCACATTTGATTGAGGGAAACTGGTACATTTTTAAAACGTCAACAACACCTATTGGTGGCATCTGTGCCGACACATTCTGGAACAAACAGTAGGATTTTAAAAATTATTTTTGCATTAATTGATAGTCAAATTCGCAATAGGACAAAATAATGTTTTGTGTTATTACTTATTTTAAGGTGTCTTTTTTATTTTTTGTTTATAAATAATTATAATATTTATTATCTTAGGTACTTGATATGCAGTTGCAAATTGTTCGCGATCTGATGCAGTCTGCCTATTGTTTATCTAGTTGACTTAGTTGAACATTAATCAAATTTCACTTGAGGTGACTGCAGTCCTGCTATAATCACTGAAACACGGTTTTCGACTTTACACTCTATTTAAATACAAAAAACAAGCTATTTACTATTTTAACTAAGTTATGTTCTTATTTTGCAGCCGACCATTTTTTTTCTCAGAATTTGTAACACCATATTTTAAATCGGAAGTCTCATTTATTTGATTTCTTCTCCACAACCAACAGCTGTTGGAACCGATTTTATATATTTACTACGACATATCTTTATATTTTTGTCTTGGTCTAACCATATAGTGGTATTGTGTTCGACATCATTTGTTGTTCTGCGTTATAATAGGTAATACTTAATATATAATAGCTGCTTAGCCTAACGTTTTCTTAAAATAAAATAAATTTGTAAAAAAAATTGTAGGTATGTCATATTGTCTACTAAAAGTAGGTAATATAATCTGAAGGTAACCAATGACAACCGTTTAAATAAACAAAAATATAATTGGTTTTTGTTGAGATGAAAAAAATTAGCGTATGAGCTAACCTTTAGGTACGAATAGGGGTTAAAAAAAATGTAAAGCATTTCAACGTTAAAC
>NC_042493.1:101213947-101221740 GCF_005508785.2 Acyrthosiphon pisum
GAACATACAAATATATACTACTAATACTAATAAATTGTAACTCACAGCAACACGGTAATATGGTAACAATATTATTGACTCACTTTTAGTTCGACCAATGTATTGTTATTTAATTGTATTAAAATTCATGTTTTTCAGACAGTACCTATAATTATTATTTATGTATTATAATTTGAAATATCGAAATATTTAAATCTAATGAATAATAATATAATATGATATTATGATATTATGCAATTATATAATAATAAGAATATTTTCATATGATAAGAATACGTTCCCTAATAACACTCAAAGTTTCATTAAGATAAATGTAACCTATCGTAACATTGCATCATTGCAAAACGAAATTCATAACTTAAAACACGTATCGATAACGTTGCTGCAACCATAGATTTATTTCTAATATGTTGCAAATTACTAACATATGTTATCATTACTATAACAAGATGCGGTAGTGTAACAGTAACAACTCATTTGAAACCATGAACGTTGCGATTGCTACAGTTACAGTTAGAATACTGCAACTTAACTACTGTAATAATAAAATATTATATATATATGTAAGCAGCTATATAGCTATTACAAATATACATCATATTATATATATATGCGTATATTTAATTATTTAATATTCATAATAAATATATAATGCGTATTTATAAGTATACTTTATAGTACGATTAATCTTTTTAATAGTCTATATTTATAATATTATGTTATTAATTTAATATTTTGTTAGGCGGCATCACTGATACATTTTTAATATTTTTTTAATAATTTTTAATATTATATTTTATTATTTAAATAAATACAATTTATTATGACTTTCTGATAAGCCAATATGATAGTGTGATACTGATTATACCGTCATATTGATAACTGATAAGAGGCGTTGCTGATTCAACATTTTATGGGTTATGTTAATATGTTAAAAGTATTTCTGTGATCATGCACGTTTTCCGTTAGCGCGTATGTCGTATAGTACCGCTATAGTCGCTACACGCAGTACAGTACCACAATAACAAATTGGACATACATTTGGCAGTCAATTGTTTTGTGTTTGTCTTTGCAGAATAATATTATGTTATACAAATCGTATAATATTATATGAAGTGTGTAAATTGCTCTTTGCAGTGTTATTATCAGAGTTATTATTTATTTGTGCGAATAACATTTGAGCTGCCAGCTAGGTACGTGGTGAAAAATATATATTATGTAAGTACACTTTCTAACTATTATAACATACTTTTTGCACCTAGTTTAGAATTGAACTTTGTCTTACATCAATAGTACATCACAATAGTTATATATTTAAAACTATCAATTATTTATTAATATGAATAGTATAAATAAAAAAAGAAAATCTTTAAGGGATTATTCGAGCCGTCATATTCGTAGAATAGTTGCTGATTATGAGTCGACATTTATTAGCAGTGATAGTGATACTAATAGTTCCAAAAATAGTAGTTCTACTTTATCTGTCAACAATATTAATCGTTTTTCAATTACAAATGTTACAACAAAATCAAAAAGATTTGCATTAATCAATAATAGTACTGCAGGAAATAATAGCAATAATGACCAATTAATAAATGAAATTGATATTTCTCTTTCTCCACATCATACTTTGGCAGAATCAAACGGCATTTTATCAACACTCATCAAACATTTCATCTGGTTCTACTTGCAGTTTATCTGAAGAGTCATTAAATAATATATCTGACTATTCTAACAATTCGATTAGTTCTGATTCAGAAATTAATGAAGTTAATAATTTTCAAACTGCCCTATGTGAATGGTCAATCAAGAATAATATATCACATTTAGCATTATCTGAATTATTGGTGTTACTTAAAATACATACAAATTGCGAATTACCAAATACTGCTCGTACTATATTAAAAACTAAAAGAAGTGCCAACCATGATATTATTAATATAGGAAATGGTTTTTATTGGCATTATGGTGTTGAAAAATGCATAAAACTTATTGCATCAGATATAATTATTTTAAATAAAAAGGTTAGTAATGCTACATTACCCAATGAAGAAACTATTAATATTTTAATTAATATTGATGGTCTACCATTGACTAAATCTTCAAATAGTTGTCTTTGGCCAATATTATGTTCTGATACTAGAATTAAAAAGGTATATTTCATTGGTGCATATCAAGGAAATGAAAAAGCTAGTGATTCAAATTTATTTTTAAGTAAATTTGTTAATGAAATAAATCCTTTAATATTAAATACATATTGCTATAAAAACCATAAATTTAAAATAAAAGTACATGCCCTGATTTGCGATGCACCGGCCAAGTCTCATACAAAAGGTCACACAGGATATAACAGTTGTTCTAAATGTGTTATTAAAGGTGAATACGTAAACAGTAGAATATGTTTTCCTATTGAGTTAGACAAAAATAAAATGATTCAACTCGATGATCTGCGTACTGACTTTGATTTTTCCAGTAAATTGTATTTAAATAGTTATCAACAATCTGATTCAATATTAAGCTCATTACATAATTTTGGCATGGTGAAAAATGTAGCATTAGATTATATGCATCTTGTTTGTTTAGGTGTGGTTAAAAAATTAATTATTTTATGGAGAGAAGGCCCCCTTCGCACAAGAATACCTTTTAGAGACATCAAATGTATATCTGATTACCATATATTACTTAAAAATAGTACACCTAATGATTTTCCTAGAAAACCAAGATCACTTCTTGATATCAAATATTGGAAATCAGCTGAATTTCGTACCTTTTTATTATATACTGGCCCTATAGTGCTAAAAAAAAATTTGTCCGATGAAATGTATACTAATTTTTTATTCTTGCATGTTGCAATTTCAATTCTTATTAATCCAGACTTAGTGAAATCAAATGATTACATTAGCTATGCAAATAATTTACTTCAACATTTTGTTTTGGGTTTTCAAAATATCTATGGAAAAGAATATGTGTCTCATAATATTCATAACCTTATCCATTTAGCGGAAGATGTGCGAACATATGGTGCATTAGATGTATTTGGAGCATTTAGATTTGAAAACCATATGGGAAAATTGAAAAAAAATGATTCGCAAAGCAGATAAACCCTTACAACAGTTGGCCAAACGATTTTATGAATTAGAAAATATTGAATCCAATAGAAAATATTTAAATAATAAGTCAAAACTGACCAACTCTTTACGCTTGCAAAACAAACATACAAAAGGTCCTTTAACACAGTCTGATATTTTCAATTTACCTATAAATCAGTACAAAAAATGTATAATACCAGACAAATTATCTATTCACTGTGACACAAAAAATTGTTTTTGCCTTTTGAAAGATGGTTCGGTTGTTTTTATAAAAAATATTGTAGAAGCTATAACTGACAAAGATAATGTAATTTATATTATTGGATATAAAATGAAAATAATTGACACTATACCTTTTTATTCAACTCCATGTGAATCATTAAAAATTAATATTAAAATTGTGGTTGAAAAAAAAAATCCTTCCTTACAGAATTGGAATATTCTTGATATTCATGCTAAAGTTTGGAGAATGCCTTATAAAGATAAATTTGTTGTAGTACCTATTATTCATTCATACCTTTAGATATATGTATCAAATATAATATATTATTAATGAAAATAATTAAAAATATAAATACTTTTACTATAATTACATATAACCATGTAAATATTAAATTACACTTTTATAATGATTTTAGAACACATTTATTTTAATGCATACCTCTATTTCAATAGAAGCTAAAAATATATTGTTTATAAATTATCTAAACCTACACTGCAATTGAATTTCTTTGAAATAAAAAAATGATTATCCAAATATTATTTTCAGTACCATAATTATGTCAGCTTACAAAGTAGCAGAGTTCTTTGATGGACTCCAGTTGGTACCCACAAAATGGTTTACTGATGACTTAAAGCATAGCCATTGGCCACCATCTTCACTAAACCAAATCAAAGTAAATAAATTGATTGCTAATAAAAGTGATCCTGATCTTGAAAATTGGAGTTCATATTCTGTAAAGCGAATATTTTTTTCTACGGGTAATTTATAGCAAGAATTATATAATTAAAATATATAATATTTTATATTCTGTTTTAAAAATTTGTTTATAAATATAAAATACTAAAATTACAGATTCCTATGAAGTTGGAATGAATAAACTGAAACTAGCAGAAAAATATTCTGATATAGAATCTAGTTCTGAATCTAATCCTAAAAAACGACTATGCAATGAAATTATGTTAACTGCAAGAACCTGCAAACATTAGAGACACAGCTGGAAAGTCCCCAGAAATTAAAAATTGTTTAAACCTCTTGCAACTAATAGTATATTACCAGAATTTCCTTCAACTTCAAAAATGAAAAATGATTTTTATTTAAGCTCAAATAATGATGATGATGGTATTGATATAATAAAAAGTCCAACAACACAAATACAACATACTCGTAAACATAAAAGTATTAGTCCACCTTCATTTAACTTTTTGAACAATGACAAAAATGATAATTCTAACGAAGGTATGGATTACAATTTTCAAAATTGTATGAAAAAGAAGATCCAAACCAAGTCAAACAAATGTAACCATTGCGCAGGTAATATTTATATTTATATTGTATTTATTCCCATTGATATCATTTAATTTTAACTTTTATACTGAATTGGTGGTGAAATGAAAACTGTTGAATTAAAATTTTATTTAAAACTACCTATTTAATTTTATATTATAAATTATACATAGGTATTTTTTTTATTCAAATTTGTTATACATTGATCTTAGTTGAAGTTTATAATATATTATTATTATATGATATAGATTCATAAGTTTCAAATACTTTTTATGCATTATTTCTAATTTTTTAAAGTAGGTTATTATTATTAACTACTGCAAGTAATATGCATAGCACAATTATATATTTTTTACAATTATACGCAATAATACATATATGGTACAGCAATACCTATAATAATGTTTAAGTAGATTAATTTGAAAAAATAAAAACCAATTTAATTTTTTTTTTTTATAATATTTTGTCATATTAGGGAATTAGTCTTTATTTTATTTTTATCTTCTATTCAACTTATTTTTTGGTTATTTTTATGTTTTTCTTTTTTTTTAATATAATTAGCCTATTTAAGGTATACTTAAGTCAAGTTACAACCACATTTATAACTATAATAGTTTTTTATTAATTTCTTAGAATGGCAAAAAAAAATATCCAAACAAGTGTCTAAATGTAATTTAAAATTGGATGAAATATATCAGCAAAATTCAGAAATTAAAACCATGTTTGAAGAGTTCAAAAACAGTTTTGGAAATATCGCTGCAGTTAATAATGTTACTGGAGTAGCTACTGATTTATTAGATTTAAATCTTCCTTTTTGTGACATTAAATCATTATTTGATGCAGAAAAATCTATGAAAAATGATAATGTTTATTATTCTCAAATGGTATGTATATAAATTGTTTTTAATTTTATAATTATAATAATATACTATAGTATAATATAGTATCTAATTAGTAATTACTTTATTCACATATTATAATTATATATATAGTATGACACATTTCCTAATTAAATTGTCCTTCATTGATTAAATATTATATATTACATACATATGCTATAGGTATGCTCTATTAGATATAGTATAATTATATACTAAATATACACATTTATTTTTAATTTTAGGTTTCTCTATTAAAATCTATTGGAGGAAGTAATTTGTTGTACATCATTAATAATTTGCTAAAGAAAATTATGAATAATAATTTGGCTGTTCAGTTCTGTTTTTCTGGGAAAAATAGCAAAAAATATTGTTTCAAAAATACTTTGCCGTCCTTTTTAAAAGCTATAATGTGTAAGTATAAATGGTGTAAAATTTAAATATGTTTTATTTTATTTTAATATTACTGATATTATCATAGTTATTGTACGTTTCCATTCTCCTCAAACAACAATAAAGGAAATTAATGACCAAATTGGAAAATGGTTGGTTCAAGGAAAGTTGAGAAAAACTCGTGAAGATAATAAAATGTAAGTATATATATATATATATATATATATACTAATACATTTATTGTTTATAGATTTAAATGATGTACACAATTTTCCATTTTATAAACCTTTCATGATCTAGTATAATAATAATATAATAATAATAATATATCTTATTATAATAAGAAAAAATAATATTATATTGTATGTAGCTATAGCTGGGTTGAGGTATTATAGGATAATAATATATATATACCTAAGAAACTTTTTTTTTATCTTTAAGGAATTTATTATTAGAACAGTCATCTCAAATTGAAAAGAACAATGATGCCAATAATGAACTAAAAGCTTATGTTCTTGAAAATAGTAATGATAATAATTCACCAGATGAAATTGATGAACTACATAAATATTTACACTCAAATAATGACCTTTTGAATGAACATGATTCATTTACATCAGATTAAATTAAAATAATCTGAATATTTTTTTTTAATTTCCATAATAACTAAAATAGAAAGTGTTTCTTATTTTATATTTTTAAAAAATTGTAAAATTATTATATTATTATGATTATAAATTAATTATATAAGTGAATGTTTGTGATAACAAATTCATTGCAGTGATATTGTTTTTAATTTTATAATATCAATTGTTTTTTATTAAAAATATACTAATTAGTATATATTTTTAAGGTTATGATGATTTTAAGTTAAAAAATATTACGATATGGTCTTTTAAAGTTTTAACAGATAAATTCATTAATTTTATAATAATAATATTCTTTTTTAACAATCTCGCATATATATATATATACCTATACTATAGAATTTGTATTTTGTATCAGCTCTTATGCTTATATTGTATTATTATATAATATTATATAATTATAAAATTGTTTGAAAATATACCTATTTATATTTTATAATATTGTTATGTTTATATTCATACTTTGCGTATTATTATATTATATTTTACAACCAAAATATTATAATATTGTTCAATATAAAACAATAAGGGATAATATGTGAAATATTTTTTTTTATAATATAAATGATTTAAATGAAAAAAAAATGCTTTAAACTATATTATTATTATTTTAATTGTAAATAAATGTTTAGATATTCCTGGCCATTTTTTTTAATTTTATAATATAAATTGTTTTTTATTAAAAATATACTAATTATAGTATATTTTTAAGGTTAATATATATGATGATTTTAAGTTAAAAAATATTATGTTATGGTCTTTTAATGTTTTAACAGATAAATTAATTAATTTTATAATAATAATATTCTTTTTTTGATAATCTCATATATATACCTATACTATAGAATTTGTATTTTGTATCAGCTCTTATATGCTTATATTGTATTATTATAAAATTGTTTGAAATTGTATACCTATTTATATTTTATAATATTATTATGTTTATATTCATACTTTGCGTATTATTATATTATATTTTACAACCAAAATATTATAATATTGTTCAATTATGATTATAATATGTGAAATATTTTTTTTTTATAATATAAATGATTTAAATAAAAAAAAATTCTTTAAACTGTATTATTATAATTTTAATTGTAAATAAATGTTTAGATATTCCTTTTTTTTTTTAATTTTTTACAATAATAATAATATTCTTTTTTGACAATCTCATATATTATATACTATAGAATTTGTATTTTGTATCAGATCTTATTATGCTTATATTGTATTATTATATATAATATTATAATTATAAAATTTTTTGAAATTGTGT
>NC_042493.1:101221840-101223446 GCF_005508785.2 Acyrthosiphon pisum
ACCTATTTATATTTTATAATATTATTATATTATATATTTTACAACCAAAATATTATATTTTTAAATTATGATTATAAAACAAGAAGGGATGAATGTGTAAAATATTTTTTTTTATAATATAAATGACTTCAATGAAAAAAAAAATGCTTTAAACTGTTATTATTATTTTAATTGTAAATAAATTTATAGATATTCCATTTTTTTTTAAATTTTTTAAATATGCATTACTACAGCTTTTTTTTTACAAAAATTCAAAGTTATTATATATATAAATTTATACTATATTATTATTATATGTATACGCCATATACATAATTATTATATACCACAACTATAATATATATATAGCTGTTATAATTATAATATATAACAAATTATGTAAAAATCAATCAGAAACAAATCTAATAAGTTTCAGCAAGTATTTTTTGTAATATTGCAAATGTTTTCATATTATATATCTGAAAAGTAACAATCACTTTAATGTGTGATTTGGTATGTCTCTGAAACATAACAATAGAAAGTTATCTGAAATACTTCATTGAAATGTTATGAAAAAGCGGACATTCAGAGTAATCAGAAATGTGCCAAATACTTATCTGTTAAGTTCTGATATGTAATTGCAACACTGCAATTATTGCAGTGTTTATATATCGGATACTAAACTGAAATATTGATGGCTATTAGGGTTATGGTTCCAATAATTGGTGGAAACATCTTTTCAAATTTTCGGTGGTTACGGGAATCGTACCTTTTTTTACGTTTTTGCCGGAACAAGACTACGTGTAAATCAGGGAACTGGTATTTTGGCGGCCACTGCATTTGAAAGAATTTTTTAAAATCGGTACCTAAAATAATCAATTGTTAGTTTTTCTTCATAATAGGTATATAAAGAATAAAATTATAAAAATGTTTAAATTATTAAGAAAACAACTAAATTATGAAACACACATATTTAAATGCAATGATTCCAAAGTCGTAACTCATTTCAAATCGGATAACAATCTCTATTAACATTAATAATGACGTGTTAATTAAATTCTGAATTCATTATATTGTCATAATGAAAAACGGTGACGAATTGATATGATTTTATTAAATATTTAGTAATAAATTATAATATAAGTAACTATTATTGTAAAATCAATGCATAAATTTGGTAAAATCTATGTTAGCAATCGTGTAGCCATAGTTGTAAGTTGGTGTTTGTGTCGTATGGGGAAAGTATCCGTGACCCGTGATATGGAACTGCCCATTTATTTTGTGATTATTGATTTTTGACATTTTTATATTTTTATCAGACATCCGTGGGTAGCTCTCTGTTGTCTAAAAATTTATAGAAAAATTTGGCTTGGTGAAATGGCGTCTTCACATGGAACACATACGCCCAAAGACACTCAAATCATTGTGTCGATTATGAAAGATTTAGGTATCGTTGAATACGAATCGCAAGTTTTAAACCATCTCTTGTAGTTTAACTACAGTAATTATTAATACAGTGAAATAAATATGTTGTTTTTCACTGTTATAAATATTGTTTGTTTTATTCGTTAGGGTACACAACGCTACTGTTGGACGACGCTAAGACATTTTCAAACTTTGCGAAAAA
>NC_042493.1:101223496-101228736 GCF_005508785.2 Acyrthosiphon pisum
TGATGTGTGTAGCAGTACATTTTCGGAGGTAACGCGATTCTCAACGGCTTTGCTAAATCATTAGTAGAAAGGACTTTTTTTTTTTTTAAATTTGGTGGATACATTATATTTTTGATCATCAAAAATAAAGTGAGATAAATCTATATAGATTAAATCGAATCTAGGTACACTATAGTCAACACTTATACGCTTTTAAATTAGTGAAATTCGTTTGGTCAAAGTCCATTTTTATGATATAAGTATCATTTTGGCAGCTTCCCGACTAGGAATGACGTTATGCATAACTAACATACTAGGTGTGAAGAAATTGTACAGATATTAATACGTTTTTGCAATATGATTTATCTAATGATTCTGCGGATATAAATAAATTACAAGGTAAATGAATGGATGATTGGATTTAATACCAGAGGTACCTACCAAAAAAATATCATATGCACAAAGTAAAATGAAATTGTTTAATGTTCCTTTTTGTAATAATATAATGATCTCTACTATATTATAATGTAGTTCCTCGTCTTTAGCAAAGTTTTGTTAAAATATTCGCTTATTTATTTATTTTCAAACAATGTATGCTTATATCCGCACTTCTTCATCTATCTATAATCACTTTTACCAGGTCCTGCAGACCCAATGTAGAGACTTTCAGTGACACAGCTGACAGAACCCAATTTTTGATTAATTTCTTAGTTTATAATAATATGAAGGAAATACAAAACTTTTTATAATCACTTCTCCGGGGTCCTACATTGTTCGGATCAAAAACATTTAGTTTTAAAATTAAATAAAAAATGATCATATTTGAATTCATGAACAATAGTATAGCTTTTTCATATTATGTTATCTGCGTAAAATATTGATTGAAAATATTAAATTCAATTCCATTTACCTCTAATTTATATTGAATCTGTTGAAACACCAACCTGTGACGAAACCGATACAGATACTCGCCATCTAAGTACCTACTTGTTATACTCGTTATTTTTTCCTAAAGCTCTGCATTCACTAATGGATCAAATTTCTGACCAGATTAATTTTCACTTCATGTACATATATTTCCCATTAAGTATTATATTCACATAATTTGGCTAGGTTAGGTTATATTTTGTATTATTATTGTACATATAGTTACGTCTTATTAGGAGCTTAGTTTTTACGATAGTTTCTTTTATTAAAAAAAAAAATTGATGGCTATTCATTATACTACGTATATGCTTATACCAAAAGGATTTTATTCGTTATTACAATGAATAAAATGAAAAGTGGCACAATAAAATCTGTCCCCAGGCGGAAAACTGTTTAACACTCGGCACTGTATAGGTGTAAGTTTTACTTTGTACAGATACCTACTGTATACTATATTATACTAGTTATTACTTATTATTACTGTTTTTTAAAAGTAAAAAGCGGAAATAGTGCGACTACGTCGAGACTGCAGTAAAAAAATATGGAAACGAAAAGAGAGTATATATTGTACCTAATTCGTAATCTCGGCAATTCCGCGGGCTTACGACATTTTTGCGTCTTCCCACGGTTTTCGGTTTTCGGTTTTTTTTTTTTCAATTATTTCCCTGGAGTCTTATATACGCGTACGCGTACCGCCTACTCGCCGTCCACCGCTCACCCGCCCGCAAAGGCGGCTATCCGCTTCACTCGCGGGGTCGTTTACGTCCACTCGAACAATTCCGCCGCCACCGAGGCCTAATCAACCGGGCGAAATGGGTTTATTATTCTTTACTATTTCGTGCACTTTGCATCCGAATAAAAAAAAAACAACAATAAAAAAATGTAAAAAAAAAATATAGGAAAAAAACACAAAGTCTATCCTTTCCGGCCGAGTGTATATTATTATATTTTTTTTTCTTTCCTCGGCGGCGGCATCGCCCAGGCATCAGCACCGGTTTCGAGAGGAGCTCGCAGAACGCATAAATCAATGTTGCGATTTTTTTTCTTTTCGTCTTTTCCCCCGTCTCATTTCCTCCACCGTTTTATTCTGCAAAACCGTCTTTGACGACGTTATAGAAATATAACGACCCGCGGCGTTTCGCGTTGTTATCTCGCCCCCGCGTAGCGTTCATATATCTATTATGATACAACCCCGACTTTGCCCCGGACCGGCGCCGCCGTGGACACACTTGAATACTTCGCCGACCGCATAATATATATAACGTTTTATAATAATTAAATTATGTGTACATACCGATCCTCCGTACGCGTTCGAACTGGTCCAAACAAAGTCTTCGTTTAATATAGCGATGGGTGTCCGGACCGACGCGAACCCTCCGACGGTGTGTCCTTCGGTGTTTTTACACAATCGCATTATATTATAATCACACGAATAAAGACGAACAACCATTTACCAACGTATAGAAGATGCTAGTATATTATATGCACCACTTATATCCTGCACCTACAAACGGCGCATAATTGGTCAACGAACTTGTAAATACATTATTATTACTTATGTATAATATACGCATCGACACAATATATTATATTTATACAGATAAACAATATACGTGTGAATTTACGATCCGTTCAAATTACTACAGATCTAATTTTCAATGTAAATTTTTATATTTTCACAAACAATTTTAATTTTTTAGTTTAATACCGTAAAACGGGCCAACTTGAGGTGTGTGTTTAACTTGGACCAAAAATATTATCTTTTATTTTTACCTCCATGACTGTCTGTTATCAATCAATTAATGTGATACAAATCACGAACTACTACATAGGACTGGACACTCCGGGCAGGGGGAGGGTGGGACACCGGTCACAAAGTTGTACGGGTATGTACGTTTGCGACTGTGATGCTATCTAGTGACGTACTAGATTTACTATAATACATTTCGAATTTTACTTTTATAAACATAATATTTATATACATATAGACTTATGAAATATGAAAAATTTATGAATATGTAATTAAATATGTAATTTATAATTACTTATTATATTACCAATGTGACAATACTCAAGTACCTATGTCTAATCAAAAGCAAGTTAGAAATCACGCAAAAAAAAAAAACTTTCCAAATTGGTAGCAACATAGTAACTAGTAATACCTACGCATTCATTTATTTAGAAATAATAGTGAATATAAAAAGTTTGTCGTTGATTTGAATTTTTGTATTTTTGATCGTTTTTCAGTTATCACTAGTGACTAGTCACGACTTATCACATAAAATAATTTACAACAGCACAGTATAAAAAAATGCCACCAGAGAGCAGCTACATAGCGAACGTACGACCACCGTACAACTTTGCAGCCACCTTATTTTATACAGTGTCCAGTCCTATGTAGTAGTTCGTGGATACAAATATTCTGTTGTTATCTTAACATTTAACAATATTTAAAATCACTTTGGTAGTGTTGCAGCATCAAATGTTGAGCGTAAGTATTAATTTCATGTTTGATGTCTATCGTTTTAAAAGGTCCGAAAACTTATACTAATACTCATTGAATTAGAAGTTTTACATACAAATTGATAATACAAAATATTTTCGGACGTGTGTTAAATTTACTACTCTATATTATAAATTATTATAATCCTGCATACGTTTCTATAAATTACGTTTTACTTATTTAGGACAACTTGAGCCACTGTTATTCAACCCTGGTTTTTTAATATTATTTACATATTATAATACCTACTTATTTAATTGGTAAACAAGAGAGTTACCCACATATTATTTAATACCTAACAAGAATGTTATTATTTTTATTTTTAGTATAACACTTATTTAATTGATCAACAAAAATTTTTTTTAATGTAAATATATACTCACTATGTAGTATGTACAAAAAATATTTATTAAATTCAGAAAATTGTATAGTATTTTAAAAAAATTTTAAATAGTGCCCCAAGTTGGTTTAAGTTAATTATAAAATAGGTTTTTCATGAGAAAAACATGAGTGCCCCATTTTGTTGAAATTCAGTACAATATGGGGCATGCAGAAAAATACAAACATAGAAGGAATAATTTGTATGATTCAAATGCAACAGAAATTAATAAATCAAACCTTAACTAAAAAAAAATTTTACATTGAAAATACCTCTAGATTAATTAATCTTACAGTTATTTACAATAGAATTTCAAAATAGACCCAAGTTGGTCCGTTTGACGGTATTATAAGCCACAAACCACGTTTTTACGAAAATTATTGTTTTTACTATGATAATATTATTTCATATATTTTAATGACAATTTTTTTTTATTTTTATTTCACAATCAAAGCAGAAAATTTTTATAAAAATTTCAATGCACAAAATATTTCGAATAATGTCAAATGTTTTTTTGATAAATAAGCATTTAGGGTTTAGTTGGCAGTGTTGGAAAGTGGAAACGGATAACTAAAAAATTATCTAGAAGAGATAAGATAATTTTAACAAAATATTATCTAGATAAAAATAAAGATAACATAAATTTAATTTATCTAGATAAATAGCTAGATAAATATAATTTTTTTACACTTATTTTTATTGTTTTTTAGTATTTTTGTAATATTAGATTTATATCAATATAATGCCATAATAGTTATAATAACAACGGATTGGATCTTTGAAATACAGTTTAAGAAGTTAATTTTAATTTATTTTTAAAATGGATCGGGAAATAAACCTATGCCTAATTAAATTTAATATGCTCATTATGACTAATAGAGAATGATGTATAGTGCAAGCCCGCATGCAGGTCTTCTTATTATCGTAATAACGTCTTTGGCAATAATAACAAGAAATGTATTCTTCTAATTTTATAAATAATTTCTATTATATTAGAATTTGCTTAACATTGGTTTTATAACTTTGTAGGGGCACTATAATATTTATCTAGATAAGCCCATTTTTTATCTAAGCTAAACATTAGATAAATCATAATTACAACATAATTCTTAGTAAGTATCTAGAATCTAGATACATTAAAAGATAAATTATTTCAAATAAATCTTATCTAGATAATTCCCAACACTTAGTGTTTGTAGGCGCAATTTCAACTTTTGACTTGTGGGGCTGAATATATTAAAGGCAAGCGCAGCCATTGCAATATAGCATATTAAAATTGTATGTCCAAGGTTTTTGGGCCTTGACACGAAATAAATAAAACGTTGCCTTGCTCGTAATTCATCACTTCCCGAGTTTATACTTGAAAGTCAAAATTATAGTAGGTTCTTTGTATATAAGGTGAACATTTCGAAAACCCATATACTGACACATTTAATTTTAGTTTATTATTTT
>NC_042493.1:101228786-101229653 GCF_005508785.2 Acyrthosiphon pisum
ATCCACCATTCCAAGCTCAATTGCATTGATCACAACCACAACAACACCAGCCACTTTCAGCTCAACGACAGGAACCACACCTACTTTGAATACCCCTCGCCAACGCCTATAATCCCTAAGACAGAATAGATCAGTACGTAAAAGTATATTTAAGCTTAAAATCCAAATATATAACACAAAACACTCCTTAACCTTCATAATCAAAAAAAATAACAAAACCATACACCTTTCAAGAATCCAAATATAAATTTTTTTCCCATTATATTTCACATCTCCTTAATTTTTTATCCACAATACAAAATATACAATAATATCTAAAATACCACGCTTATGAAAAATCCTATTCACTTTGTACAACATTTTTAGCAAACATATTTGAACTGTATTATCAAAACATACTAACAAAAAACACATAATAAGCACATAATTGTCAAAATATTAAGAGATTGTAAAATTAAAAATATCATTTAAATAAAAAAATAGATTAATTCGCACCAAGTATAAATTAATTAAAATTAAGAATCAAATTAAGAATGTATAATAAAAAACCGTAGCTCATTATGTACACTATTCCATTACATAGAACTTAACTAGATTTAATCATTGTTATTATTAAACTTTGCCCACATATTATATAAACTCACAATAAGCATCATATCATTATGTATCATATAAGCACCTTTTACTTTTATGTATCAACTTTGGTCACTTATACATCAATCACATACTTAATATTATATAATTATCTCCAAAAGGTATATGATACAACTATTCACATTAAATTAAATGTTAAAATGATAACCCTTTATATTGTAAAATTAATTTATATACATAAATATCCATTTGTATATTTGTCGCATATGGCAA
>NC_042493.1:101231739-101232969 GCF_005508785.2 Acyrthosiphon pisum
GATATGATTAATTTGGAATTTATTATAGATACCTATTATAGGTCAATTGTTTTTAAATACTATAGACCAGTGGTGGCCAAACTTTTTTTAACTCGGGCCATAAAAAAAAAAAAAATTTTACCGCGGGCCATAATTTTTTTTTTTACTACAATGTAGATAAAATTGGTCGCGCAACGAGCACAGTAATATAACTATAATACTACTGTCGTATGAAAATAAGATAATATACGGTAATGCTATTTATATTATTAAATGACATTGTAACAACAAAAACGCTACGATATGGCGATACGGGATTAAATATGAAGAATGTATACTTAAATTTTTTTTTATGTAAATGTAAAATATTATATTTCTTTCGCGGGCCAGATATTAAATGATGGCGGGCCGCATTTGGCCCGCGGGCCGTAGTTGGCCACCACTGCTATAGACTATAATATAATATTATGTCTTATACCTAGACTGACATACCGTCTCCGCTCAGAATCGTTTTTCTTATACAATGATATTATATCATTGAATTCAAATTTAATACCATCCATTATACAGTGACCCACTAGTAACCTACTGTACAGCAGAGCGAAATCCACTTACCCACCTTTTTTTTAAGCTTGTAGAGAATTCAACGAAAATTTTTTTTGACGTTGACTAACAAAATATGAAATTTAATTCAGTATAATTGTATACCAAAAAAAACCTTAGATACGTTATATGAATAAATTGAAGCCTGTTGAATAAAGTGACCAGCGTAATCAATGCACAACGTAATTCGATAACTTATAATAATTAGAACAACAAACCCCTAAGTATATGAACTTAAACTCAATTGTTTATACAAAGCAGTCAAATACGAACTGTATTTATTTTTAATTAGTTAGTAGGTACATTCCTATATTGCAGATTATTTATTTATTTATTCATTAATTAATTAATTTATTATATATTAATATATAAACTGGTTGAATCCAATTCAAAACATGATAAAACAAATTACAAATGACACTGAAACACATTTAATGCATCAAACATTCACAATTTAAAAAAAATATATATATATATTTACAATCTATACATACAATAAGTACATTCGATAATAGAATGAGAAGCACGTCATAAATAAATAAAATAAAATTATATAAAACTATGCAAATAATATTAATTAAAAAAATGTCAAACAGCATAATACTAATATGCTATATATATAATACTGTTATTAAAATAATTAAAATT
>NC_042493.1:101235018-101236233 GCF_005508785.2 Acyrthosiphon pisum
TGTACGGGTCGGGTACGGACAATTATTATAGGCCATGACGCCCGGTCGCCAAATACTTCGTACACACCGACTGTGTTGTATGTTTAGTAGTGGTGTTATAGCCTAGCTAGCCAGTGGCGTAATTTAGTTAACATTTTTGGTGTGAAAAAAAAAACTTTAAATTAAATAAACAAGTATATTCAACAAGTGTTATTGTTTATTTATATTATAATTTGCAATATTTTTATTTTAAACTTAATTTTCGGCTATTCACAGAGGAATTATTGTTAAATTCGTCAATGACTTCTTCTATATTGATATTTCTTTTTTTTCAATTTGTAATGTACCAAGATAACTTAATCGTTCTTGACCCATTGTGGTCCTCAGATAAGTTTTAAGTCTCTTAGACATGAAAATGATCTTCCACAGTTGGCAGTTGTAGTGGGTATGGTAAGAAATATACGAATAATTTATGTTAAAATCGGAAATTCATTTTGAAAATCATCATTCTTAATAAATTCTATTTTCTTTACCATAATACTAGTTGTTTCTATGTTGGAGTACTTCAACTTAACCATTCTATTATAAACTTCAATTTCAGTATTCAGATGTTATAAACAGGGGCGTATTTAGGTAGGGGCTATGGGTCCCATTGCCCAGAGCGGCAAATTTTTAAAGATTTAGAGGGGCGGCAAATTTTTATTTTTATTTAACAAATTATTCGTTTGTCGTCACACATGTAGGTATTTTGAAAGATTTACTATTTTATTTATAATATTTTTTCACTCTTAACTGGTACAATAATGTTGTTTAAATGTCTAATTATACCTTCCTTGTTGAATGTAACATTACAATTTTAAATTAGTATATATTTATTATATATATTATATACAGTATATTAGTAAATACATTTACTGTTGAGGGGGGCGGCAAATATGTGTTGCCCCTATCCTGAAATTCCTAAATACGCCACTGGTTATAAATCAAAGTTGTAGGCGTTACAAACAATATTTAATGCTTCGTGTGGTGGATTATCATTGGCTATTATTTCTTTTAATCCATTTAATATATCTAGCTGGTTTTTTTGAAAATGTTGTTGCATTTCTCTAATTATGATATCTAAGACTGGATAGTAAATTTCAATACGATAATAATCTTTTAAATTCAAAGTTTTAGCCCCTTTTCCCCACCACCTAGCTTATATTATGGAACATTTTTTCGGACGCGGAGTGACTG
>NC_042493.1:101237760-101242400 GCF_005508785.2 Acyrthosiphon pisum
GTGGGAAGGGGGGTATTACGATCTTGAATATTTTTTGGTGTTGCAAGTGCGACACTTAAGCACCTCAATTATGCCACTGCAGCTAGCATTGGTTGGGTTTGCCGCGCAAATACTAGTGAGCTATGTAGTGTAATGATGTATGAGGTGTGTATGCGTGTGTGTGTGTGATGTGTGTGTGTGTGTGTGAGTGTGTGTGTGTGTGTGTGTGTGTGTGTGTGTGTGTGTGTGTGTGTGTGTTTGTGTAAAATTAAACTAATACTAATGAATAATAACACAGTTTCTAGTAAATAATAAGTAGTATTGCTACTAAACGATAGTTTATAAAATATGTACGGCAACACTATAATATAATAATATATTGTGTATAAATAATAGTACGTATGTAATAAACAAATTTCCCTGTGTTGCTGGTAACAATATACAAAAAATAATACTAATAAATTGTAACTCACAGCAACACGGAAATATGGTAGCAATATTATTGACTCACGTTTATAAGTGGTAGTGGATCGCAGCTGGCCAGTCTGGTCCCTATCCTATAATAATAAAATTGAGAACAGCGAAAATACAAAATAACACACATTGGCGCTTAGCACACACTAAAAACAATATAATTACAAATAATATAAAAATGCGCACTTTGCGCTCACAGATAATAATAAAATGCGGCAATTTACGCCTTTATAATAGAATAATATTCGACTTTGAAAAATAATATAATGGTCACACGGTCTCAAATAACAATAATTATAAGATATGCTTATAACAAACGCACCTTTGTGGCGATTAGTGCCCACAGAAAATACAAAAATGTTTGACCATTTGAGCCATAGAGAGTACCTATACATAAATTAATAATTACAGGCGATTTGCGCCCGTGAGCATTATAATGTAATGTGTTGACTGTGTGCGTCGAATAAAATTAAACTGCCGCACAGCGGTGGATTGTGCTGGCCGGTGCGCCATCGCGACCTTATCTGCATATTATTATTATATAATTTCGATAACAAATATAAAATTAAAATAAACAACAATAATAATATGTGCGTGCGTGTGTGTGTGTTTGAGCCTATCGGTGGCGGGATATATTATGGTGATACGGCGGCGACAATTACTAAGTATATTTTATGATATTATTGGTATTAAAATAATTTATTTTATTATTAATAAATAATAATAGGTAAATAAAATTAGGTTGAATTAATTTTTTCAGAAACATTTCATTTAAAAAAGTCATTCAGTAGTAGTAAGTACACTTTTGTCGAAACGGTTTCATTTAATTATGTGATTTTTTAAAATTCTATGAAGACTACATTCATTGACTTATACTTGTAAGTTATGTTCTAATTTTAATATTTAAATATAATGGATAATATTTGATATGCAATTATATAATATTTAAAAACTTTAATTTAATTGCGTTTTAGTTCGACCAATGTATTGTTATTTAATTGTATTAAAATGCATGTTTTTCAGACAGTACCTATAATTATTATTTATGTATTATAATTTGAAATATCGAAATATTTAAATCTAATGAATAATAATATATGATATTATGCAATTATATAATGATAAGAATATTTTCATATGATAAGAATATGTTATGGTTCCAATAATTGGTGGAAACATCTTTTCACAAAAATCAATTTTCGGTGGTTACGGGAATCGTACTTTTTTTACGTTTTTGCCGGAAAAAGACTACGTGTAAATCAGGGAACTGGTATTTTGGCGGCAACCGCATTTGAAAGAATTTTTAAAATCGGTACCTAAAATAACCAATAGTTAGTTTTTCTTCATAATAGGTATATAAAGAATAAAATTATAAAAATGTTTAAATTATTGAGAAAACAACTAAATTATGAAACACACATATTTAAATGCGATGATTCCAAAGTCGTAACTCATTTCAAATCGAATAACAATCTCTATTAACATTAATAATGACGTGTTAATTAAATTCTGAATTCATTATATTGTCATAATGAAAAACGGTGACGAATTGATATGATTTTATTAAATATTTAGTAATAAATTATAATATAATAGTAACTATTATTGTAAAATCAATGCATAAATTTGGTAAAATCTATGTTAGCAATCGTGTAGCCATAGTTGTCAGTTGGTGTTTGTGTCGTATGGGGAAAGTATCCGTGACCCGTGATATGGAACTGCCCATTTATTTTGTGATTATTGATTTTTGACATTTTTATATTTTTATCAGACATCCGTGGTTAGCTCTCTGTTGTCTAAAAATTTATAGAAAAATTTGGCTCGGTGAAATGGCGTCTTCACACGGAAAACATACGCCCAAAGACACTCAAATCATTGTGTCGATTATGAAAGATTTAGGTATCGTTGAATACGAACCGCAAGTTTTAAACCATCTCTTGGAGTTTAACCACAGTAATTATTAATACAGTGAAATAAATATGTTGTTTTTCACTGTTATAAATATTGTTTGTTTTATTCGTTAGGGTACACAACGCTACTGTTGGACGACGCTAAGACATTTTCAAACTTTGCGAAAAAGAAGAATGTTGATGCAGACGATGTGAAAATTGCAATACAATTGGCACAAGACGGAATATTTTGTCGACCTCCTCCGCGCGATGTAAGATAATTTTGGCTAAAATCAATCGCACTATCAATTGCCGTAATCAATTTTTAAATTTTATTAGGTATGTAGGTATATTAGATTTTAACATTGTGCAACAAAAGATGTTGAATGATGACAAAAGAATTGACCATTATTTACAAAGATGAATTTGTAACTTAATTCGATGTTAAAATGTACAAATGTATATTAGTACCTAATAATTACTACTAAAGATAAGACCTAAGAGTTTATACCTATTGTTTTAATTTTTAGATGTTAATGACAGCAAGTCGTGAAGTAAACAAAATACCATTACCTCCAGTAAGGCCTGCTAGTGGACTGCGAATTCCTCAGGATCGTTCAACTTTCTTACAAACAAACTACAGGCTTAAGAACGATTTGGTAATAGTTCAATTGTATATCCTAAAATATTCCTTTATTAATTGTGTACCTATTCTATAAGTTTTTCAATCTTATTCATTAGTAATTTTCTATTAGACTATATAATTAATTACTAAACTACAATTTTTTTTACATCACCTAATTAAGTTAACTGGCAAAAAGCGTTGTTCTAACACAATTTTAATAAGTGTTTTTATTAGGACATCAGTTATTAATTTTAGATTGCAGGTTAATAGTAAACATTTGTAAAACCCTTAGATCATAATATAGAATGAACTTTAGTCTTTTTCTGCGTCTAACATAATCCCCTCTTTGTAAGTCATTTTAAAGTCATTGTTGGCGCAATAATGCGTTGCTCCTTGAAATTGAATGGGCGGTGAGTGGTTATGTTGGAACCAGCTCAGTATATAAGCAATACACACATAGCTCCATCCATTGTATATTATCTAAGGTAATACGATTAATAAATTATAATAGTAGGTATTTATAATCAATGGTCATACTAATAGACCTGCTTTTTGTACACTATGAGCAAAATTGCTTAATATTCTGTTAAATTGAATTTAAATTAAATGAAATATTCTTTATACTTAAATTAATATTTTTAATGTTTTTATGTATAGTATTCTGAAGGAAACATGCGTAAAGACACTAAAACAACAGCTGCAGAAATGTTGGAGGCATCTAGAAAACTACAAACTGAAGACAATCCCTTTCAGAAATGTAATTAAATTTATCTAATTAATTTTATTTAAGAGGACATTATACAGATATGTTTGTCTCTGTTTTACAAGTGCATAACATAACAAATTTTACGCTGAGCAGATCATGTTTAGCTCTGTTAGTTAATACATCAGAGTGAATATATGTCTTATAAAATTTAAAGGTCAGATTATTATTTAGTGCACCTTATATGCTTTTTATATTATACAAATTCATAAAACTATAATGTATATTAAGTATTTCAAAACTTTAAATTGTTTGTACATCTTAAAATGATCATAACTCACTTTAAAATTAAAATATAATATAATATATATGTTTTAATTTTATAAATTTGTTTAATATAAAAATCATATAAGGTGCACTAAATAATAATCTGACCTTTAAATTTTAAAAGAGGTTTATTCACTCTGATGTATAAATGAACAGAGCTAAACGTCATCTGTTAAGCGTGCATGTCATATATTAAAGATATATATACCACATATAAAAATGATATGAGCAAGGTAATTTGCAAAATTTTTCTATGCATTTAATAACAATATATTATAATAACATTTACATTCCTTAACATACATCTTCATTAACAATTTAAAATAGCATCTTAATATATGCCTGTTATATATCTAAAAAAAAATGTTCTTATCTATTAAGAGTAAACTCATCAGTCAAGTAAAACCACGCTCAGGTGAAATAAGTGGAAGAAATTAACCTTTCTGCTATTGCTAGCGTCAATGGGATGCGCTAAACGTATATCTTCTCTTGTGGAACCGAGTATTTTATATTTTTTTTCTAAATTCATCGTGATCATATCTGTATTTTTTAGCACTGTATGTAATAATTTATGTAAGACTTTTTGGTAGTATGTTTTAACAGACCAAATGTAAATATTTCTTAGTATGCACATGCCTCAAAA
>NC_042493.1:101242450-101244887 GCF_005508785.2 Acyrthosiphon pisum
TTTCCGGTTAAGGATAGCGATCGCAACACCTGAGTTTGTTTTTGAGGCATCTGTATAGATTGGTGGTTCAGATGGAAAAGAGTCCCATGGTTTCATTGAAATAAATTTTTATATATAACATTATATTATATATTATAATTTTATAAATTTGTATAATATAAAAAGCATATAAGGTGCACTAAATAATAATCAGACCTTTAAATTTTATAAGAGGTTTATTCACTCTACTGTATAAATTAACAGAGCTAAACGTCATCTGCTAAGCGTGCATGTTATATATTAAAGATATATATACCACATATAAAAATGATAAGAGCAAGGTAATTTGCACAATTTTCCTATGCATTTAATAACAATATATTATAATAACATTTGCATTCATTAACATACATCTACATTAACAATTTAAAATAGCATCTTAATATATGCCTGTTATATATCTAAAAAAAAAAATGTTCTTATCTATTAAGAGTAAACTCATCTGTCAAGTAACATTATATTTTTGGTACTTTGAAATGAATAAATTAATTTATAACATTTAGCATAATAATTGATTTATTTAAATTTCTAAATTCTGTAATCACACTGTATGTAATAATTTATGTAGACTCTTTGGTAGTATGTTTTAACAGACCAAATGCAAATATTTATTAATGCATGCACATGCCTCAAAATAGAAATATTGCACCTGAATTAACTGATTTTATTCAGTGAAAAATTAAGCTTATTATTTTATCTGATCTACAAGTTTATATTACCATTTCTTCTTGATAAATCTAGATCTAATTGATATAATTCAACTTAAAATATCTATCTATTTTGCCATTTGGGTTCTATATTAATGATCCATCTGGCTTAAGTAATTAAAAATAATTTCATATTCATTATTTTATTTAATAGAATATTTAAATGATAGGTAATTATTGCAAGTTACCTTCATCTCTGGCCTTTATATGTACAAAATATGACATTTAAATCACTAATAACAAATAACTTAAATTGTTTTCTTTAATATATCCCATACATATCAACAAATCTGTGTTGTAAAAGTTAATTTCAGAAATTTGAATAGTAGATATGTAAATAGTATATATGCTGAAATATCTAGTTTAGGATAACATTTAATACAGACTAATATATTAAACAATACAATTATGAGGATTGTACATAATATATATATAGCAAAAAAAATCAGTTTGAAAAGTTATTACAGAACTAATACCAATTATATCACAAACAGTGATGACTGAAGATTTTGGATTTGAGTATGTCAGAACCTTAAATATTTATGCTAAGATAATGAAACCCAGAAACACCCAAAAAAATATTCAGATATAATATGGACTTTCAATATTATTATTAATTTTTTCATTTGTTTATAATTATTAAAATACACTATTATATACTAATATTTAAAATAAAGTACCACCTATATTAATATTTCTAAAATGTTAATTAAGTACCTATATCTCTATATATATTTTTTCTTAAATGTTTTCAATAGTGTAAACACAAATCTGTTAATGGAAATTTCACCGTATTTATATAAAAAAAAAATAAACATACGCTTACACTTTTCAAATAACACAGTTTTTGCTTTATACATATTTTATTTAATATAACATACTAGATAGGTTCAGCAAATTAAATTATTTGTTCATCACACAGTGACATGCAATTTAGATATATTATCTGTTTTGAACATAGCAAGAAATTATTATGATGAAACCATGAATTTATTACTCTTAAATTGTAATAATTACTTTCATATTTTCAATAGCTATTCAAATGATGGACAATTCAATGGAGTTTGATTTGCAAGAAATAATTGAAAATCATCAAAGCAGTCAAGAAAGCATTGGAGAAAATGAAAAAGATGAATTTACTACGTACTCTGATATCGACCTTGATGATATTGTTTAAAAACTACTTGATATGTATTTTATCAGGGATAACATAGGTAATTAAAATACTATAAAATAGTATCATCACTCTTTTATTCAATATTATACTTTAAAATTTTCTTTAGTCTACTGTTAAAAGTCTTAAGACATTGACTACCATGTGACTGCCGGCTGTCACCTGTAATTCTCAAATTTATATTATTTTCCGACTGCTGTGTCGCATTACTACCACTTCACGTCATGATATCCGGTGACCATAAATTAATATGGTTTTATATTATTCACTTTTCCATGGCTCTACAATAATCAATGTACATAAAATCTAAATACCACTCACTCACTACTTCTCAAAAACTACAAAACAAAATAAAATTTGGAATAATGGTTTCTCTAATGCTTTAGCTGCGCATTAAGAAAGTATTTTCCAATATTCACATTTTAATAGGTGGCCACACAGAGATTTTGAGATTCACTGTTTTTGTTTATAAATATTTACCATTGGTTTTTTTCAAATACAATAGTACATACAAATT
>NC_042493.1:101245140-101259815 GCF_005508785.2 Acyrthosiphon pisum
GGTATATATATTATTATTATTATGTTTATGAATTTAGTACATAATCAATATATAAATGAATTTTATATACTTATAAGCTATTACTTTTTTTACTTTTACAATTCTCTATTTAAAGTACTCTATACTTCGGTAATTTTTAGTTCTTATGTATCTATAATACATTTTAGTATAGTACTTTGTATAATGATCACACAATTAATAATATTTAGTTAATTTAAAGAATATATATGTAAGAATTACCATGATTATATTGGAATCATGCAGTTAAAATATTTTTTACTTCACAGTTGTTAGGGTTTTTATCAACTATAAACAAAGATACTACAATAAAGAAATTATTCAGTTTTCTAGTTTTGGTTTATAAATGCATTTTAAGATATCTCAAATAATTTATAAATCTATAGGCTAATATATTATCAAGAATCTGTTTATTATTTCATGATATTATCAGTCAACTTGCTCGATTATTTTATCAATTCAGTATATTTTGTTTACTTAAAATATTAACACAATTTATTGAAGTTTTATTACTAGTCATCATAAGTCACTTTATTGGAAATTATATCTAAAACCTCAACTCGTCCGGTCCACATCATCAAGACAAGATAAGATACACATCAGTCATATGTGTTTAATATTCCATCCTAAATTCCTACCTTCTACAACCAAGGGTTGATATGTGGCAAATTTTTTAACAAGCACAATTTATTTGATTATTAAAAATGTAATGTATTACATAATTTATATGTCAAATATTAAATTTGTAAAAATCCAAAAAACTCTGTCATTAAATGTTCAGGTGATCTTTAAATTCTTAAATGCATTTTAATTAACCCTTTATTATTCATTTATGTACCCATGACAAAATAGATAAATGCACAGTGTCTGAGTGCTGCGATCCAGTGTCCTATCCACAATATTTTGTTAGGGTCCAATCAAAAAATGTATTTATGTTACATTTTAAATTCTGATCGAAGCGAAAGAATGTATTGATTTTACAATGATGTGTGTTTTTTTTATGTCAGCAACATTTTGGATAATAAGCATGCTTCGATTTATGAGATCAGCATATTTTCTGTTAGAAAAGTGAATTTAGTTAGTACTTTTGGGAGGTCCTATTAGTTTAATAAATGTAAGTTTAAAAAAATCAGAAATACATCAGCACATAAGATCCTGTATACAAAATTTCTACCAGAAGGATTGCTTCGATTTCAATATAGTATAGTAGGTTCCTTATTTCTTAGCAAATCTATCACCATAGAAATGAATAAAAAATTATAATATTATAATATCAATTCAACTTGCAGGCTATAATAAATATCCAGACTGACAAACCATCTCCGCTCAGAATCGTTTTTTTTATATACAATGATATTATATCATTGAATTCAAGTTTCATACAATCTATTATACATTGATCCACTTGCAACATACTGTACAACAGAGCGACATCCACTTAACCACTTTTTTTCATAAGTACTATTATACGTTATTTACCTACTGAGAACTAAAAATATAGACACGGGATATGCCCTGATCAATATTAATAATTATAGTAAAATATAATTAAATAGTAGGACAGATTCCAAAAAATGTTCCACTAACAAGTTACTAACCTACAAGTACTAACTAAGTAAGTATCTAATTAATGTATTCAACATACCTATCAAAATGACAAAATGTAAAATTATAACAAAATGTTGGTATACCTACTTACAATTTGTCATTTGTTATATCTATTTTTTTTAATACGCTTTTATGTGTATAACTATGACGTGTACCTACACTAACAAAACGTTGATAAAAATATTATGTAGTTAGGTACTAGGTAACTTTCTAGTGGACATTTTTTTGGAAACTGTTCGTGGAACTTTTTACTTTATCTAACTTTAGGTACTATCTATAATTATTACCTACCTACAATTATTATAATTAATGATCCCGGCATGTCCCATGACCAATATTTTAGAGCTCTAAGTAGGTAATAGGATGTAAGCAACGTCTTAAACTCTTAATATTTATTTTTCATCAACGGTGGAACTCTTTTAGGTCGTGTCCCGTGTGGTCGTGTCCATTCATACGGCGAACCTAGATAAAATAAAATATAATATTGCGTAAAACAAGAACTGTGCTAATAATAAATATGTGATAGGTTAGGTTAAGATGATTCCCGCTTATTTATTAAGTTTTAATATAAAAAAATACAACATAATAAATTATATTATATTATTAATACCTCGGACTACCAAGCTTATAGCTCGGGTTCAATAATTTCTTAAAAAGGCCTGCTCGCTTGTCTCTTACAGGGGCAATATTTATGCAATTTCGTTACCGCCGCCCGTGATATTTGTCTCAATTAATTAATTTTGTGCAAGTTTGTTAAAATTGGTCATATTCTAAATCGTATACCTATTATATCATATGATTTAGAAATAGAATTTTTAAAATCTGATTCTAATGTGCCATGTAAGAAGTATTTTGAAATAGAAAATAGGTGGCTTAATATTAAGACTTAAAAAAATAATTCAGTTATTGTTCAAACTCGGCTGATGTGGCGGTAATGTATATTGAACACATTAAATGGCGACATTTTAGATTATAGAGGTAGTAAAAACACGCAATATGATCAATGATTATCCATCAAAATAGAAGTTAATCCATTTTGGGAAACCTTATAGCATTGATATAAAAATATAATGTTTGTTCAATGGAATACCGTATTTTGGGATTGGTAATTAATAATATTGCTTAAATAATTATAATGATTGTATTTTTTTAAATTTTTTTCCTCAAAAACGTAAGATTTTTTAATGCTAATACTTTTCATTTGAGAAAAAATTAAATAAAACTAACGGTTTCCAAGTCGACCGAGTATTGTGCCCAGTGGCGTCTGCAGGGGGGCTAACTGGCTGTATACCCCCCCCCCCCACCATCCATTACCCATATTATTATTACTTTTTCAAAAATATTTATCAAGTTTCAACTGTCAACTATAGTAAGCAAGACGTAAATTTCATATTTGTCTTACCAGAATTAATTTTTGAAAAAACGATGTATTTGCATACCAATTTTCATAAATCATCTGTAATTTTTAGGTAAAAGTATGAATTACTTGTATGAAATACCTTGTATTAAATTGTTTAGCCTTAGCTACATAGGGTACATTTAATATTTTATAAGTTTTGAACTACAAATTAACTGTGGTTTTGACGAAATTTGAACTTTAAATTATTATAAGACATAACCATGATGCCTATGTATTGTTAATATTTTAGCTATAATTAAACGTACGCATTACATTTTTAAGCTTTTTGACCGAATGAATAATTTTTTATTGACATTTATAGAAAACAAATTTTCAAAATTAATCAAATACAATCCAAATGAGGACAGTATAACCAACCTGGCTACCAAACAATTTAAATAAATTTTCAATTTTTTTCTCCAATTATTTTCGAAAACAATGAGAATTTTCAATTTCAACCTCCTAAAAGTATCAAATAGATCCAATTCGCTTCTAAAAACATACATTGTAACTTATTTTCGAGCACCCCCCCCCCCCCCCCCACTGAAAAATCCTGCTTACGCCACTGGTTGTGCCCCAAATAAATTTTGAGCATAACTCAAGTACACGAAATTTCTAGGGACTAAGACCTATTCATCGATGAATTCTTTTCATCAAAGTCCTCCTACTCGTATAATTATATAAACACGGAATTCTGACGTTATATTTATGGATGGGCCTTATCGAGAAAAAATTATTTGCCATTTAATTCTATATTGGTTATAGGGAGAAGTTACTGTATTGTATTATAAATTACTTTTTCGACGATACAACTCAATTTTACTTTTTATGAAAAAAAGTCTCTCATTCTATGTACCGTTTCCGTGAGGTTCATCAACTTTTGCAAAAGCAGTGTGCGCTCGTCCTTTATTGCTACTGACGCGCAACGGTTGGCTGCAGGCTGCATCACGAGTTTGACATTTCGACCGTGCTATCTTTCGCTGGTTTATTCTAGACCAATTTATACGGCAAACCTAGATAATATAGAAAATAAAATACTGAGTAAGACAAGTGCCAATAGGCAATTGAACCCTGACATGATAGTACCAATATATTTATTAAATTATTTATTATCCATGTAAATGTCATAATTTTTTTGTCAGATCTTTCTGTTTCACCCTGTATTGAAGTTCTGGCATGTACTTTATAGACAATATATTGTAATTTGGGCATGGATGTTGTAGCAGTGAAAAACTAATAATAATACTTATTGTTACTTTATCAAAAAAATACCCAAATTTCTACTAAAAATATTAAAATTGGCGCTGAAAAGTAATAACGTGTATCTTTAATGGAAATAGGTAATTATAATAATAATTATCGTCATTGTTAAATTTATTATTATTTTTTTTTTAACTTAACAGTTCACACTTCACAGTTAAATTTGAATTATATTTTATAATTTATAAATTTAATAAATAATCATTACATATATTATTATTTTTCTTTTTTAGAAAATATTTAAGTACTAAAAAATAAAATAATATTTTACATGTTATTTAAATACGTTCAACATCATTGAATTTCTGGCAATATATAAGTGCTTGTTTGAAATTTTAATGTCCAAACGTTCTTAGGTATTTTTTTTAAAGTAAGAACCATAGAAAAATTACGCGAAAAAATCAAAAAATTGTTAAAATTGCTTTATAAATTAATCAATTCAAGAAAATCGCTATTCAATTTCAAAACTTCCAAAAATTACACTTAAAATGTTTATATTTTAATTCGTATTGGAACACTAGAAGAAAAGTTGCAAATGCAACTATGCCTTAATTATTATACTTATATTATTTTACTCTAATTTAGGTATACATTAGATTGGGGTGATTTTTGATATATTATAATATAGGTTTACAAATGATAACGATTTCCGCTTTAATTACGTTGTAATATAATATAGATTTATACAATAAAATTACCTATATTATAATATTAAGAGGACGCCACACCCGCCACACCCACTTTTCCACTTTTTGTACTTAAAATGTTCATAAATACCCATATTTTTATAGTTTTTAGTAAACATTTATTAATGAAAACGGAACATTGTAAAACCTTAAAAAACTGAACTATCGTAAAAAAAATTCCATCAAAACACACATAATGTTCGAACCATCAAGTTTTAATAGGTCGATTCATTCTAATTTGTAAGCTAGTAGCATAAAACTTGAACTGCTGAGCGTAAATTTGATATGTAACGCGTTTGTAAGACAGATGCAACACAACGGGTGTGGCCAGTAGCATACCTAGGTCATTCTTAGGGGGGGGGGGGATATATTTTCACCCACTCTTAAAATATAAATTATTTTAAAAAGTAATGTTATAACTACAATGATTCTATTAATAGACACGGGGATTGGGCTTTTTTTTATATTTGTAAAAAATAACATTTTAATGCTTAAAATAAAAAATTTTATAGAGTTAAATATAATAATAATATACTTGTTATGATTTATAAATTTAAGCGGCCAATGACCTATGTAGTAGAGGCCTTGTTCTTTAAAATAAAAAAAAAATTTTAAATTTATAATACAAAGTCCAATGTTCGATTTTTTAACGATGCAAACCTTTGAATAAAATCATCCACATATTATCCGTATAAGCGATCCTGACCCATTTTTGATCGTATTTGTATCATAATGATAATATTTACTACTTCAAGCAAAAAAATATTTCACAATAATTGTATAAACAATATAAATGCATATAATTATACGGCCCAAGGACCATGGGGGGAATGCCCCCTTTGCCCCCCTCTCACAGGTACAGGGTGTGGCGTCCTCTTAAATTGTAGGTAGATATATAAAATATTATACTTTTTTGACCATAGTATAGTTTCATGGTCGATTTGACTTTATTTTCTTGCATTTTGTTCACCGTGTACTTGACACGTCTTATGAGTTTTCGAAACTCCTTTGTACGTACGAACATATTTTCAAAAACGGTTGTAAGTACTAGGCTATTGGAAAACACTTAAATATTCTTTTACAGAGAAACTGCAGATTAATGTAATTTTCTAAATAAATAAACTTTATTGGGTTGCTATAAACAGTACAAAAGTAATAGTTTTTGTGAGTGCGCGTCAAATAAAATAAATATGTTAAAAACCGTAATTTTATTATAATATTATAATTCACTCAAAAAATACAGTTGGTAAACATTTTATAAGAGTTTATAAAATCAAAACCAAAACCAAAATTTCCTACCACTGGTATTGAAAAATTGAAACCAAAATCAAAAAAATTAAAAACCGGTATACAAAGCGGAAACAAACGCCCAGCTGTACCGCGAACACCACTACATCGTACCGCGAGCATAGCAAATCATCGATAACCTCTCCTCCGTACTGACATCATCTCTCCATCACTCGGCAACCGATCGACCGCCCAATAGTACCGCGCCAACCACTCCACTGTACCACGACTATCGCTCTATCGTACCTCGACTACCACTCCACCAAACTGTGATCACCTCACCACCACTCGACGAAAACCGAACGACCGTCTGATCGTACCACGATCACCACTACGCATAGGTGAAACTAACGTTAAGATTCTGGCGGAAGGGGGGGGGCTACAGCCCACCAAACAAAACAATTCATTTAAAATAACCCATAGGTGGCTTATATCTATTTCAATAAGGAATATGTTTGTGAGGGCTAAATCGTAGTCAGAGGGCAAAGCCCCTCCCCGTAGTACATGACAGCCACCGCCTCTGAACCGTGACAACCGATACATTTTTAAGTAAAAAAAATAAGCGCATTTTTTATTGAGCATATTATGCGTTAATACTTTTTTAAGCGCACATTGCACATTTATTAGGTACTTTTTAAGTTCATTAATTTCCGAGCCTTAGGCATTACTTACACACACGATTATAAAGACCGTTTAGCTTTAGAAAACTACGATTTAACACGATTACAGATGATCGGCCTACAATTTTTCACTGTCTTAGATTCTGAGCGGAGCGGTGATTGCATTGATTTTACCTTGATGTGTATTTTTTTTAACCGTCGTGTCTGTCACCAGTGTTTATGGCAGGAAAACTGCTTTGCATTTTCTTAAGCAGTATCTTGTTTGATGGGAAAGTAATCTAGTTGGTGCATTCTGGAGGTCAAATTTTAAAATTCTCAATAGTTTTCAAAAGCACCGTGAAAAACAATATAAAATTAAAGCAAAACGGGAACTTTTGGTTATTGGTGTAATTCTAAAGTAAATGACCATAGATACATGACATTTTCATTGGTTGTTTATATTAACATTTTCTATAAACGATACAATTTTCAAAATATATTCAATTGTTTTGTTGTGGTAGCGGACGTTTTCAATTTCCGATTTTTTTAGTTTTTTTTCTCTATGAATGTTAATAAAATTTTATTCGTTGGGTAAAAATACTTGAAAACTGAATACGAGGCTCCTACTATATTCTTACAATGACATTTGAAAAATATAAAAAATCTTTAGTCACAGTTTTTTTTTTATAAGCATTAAAAGTTCAAATCTTGACAAAATACGGAAAAGTCACGAAAATTAGCGAATAATTTTAAGTTGAGAATTCATAAAAATTTTTCATTTTAAATCTAAGATTTGAAAATGTAATACAAGTTTCCTCATAAGTTTGTTTACCTTTATCAAAAAAAAAAATATCTACAAGCAAATCAAATTAAATTTTTATGAGCGTTTGAAGTTCATATTTTTACAATATTGGATATTCACTCGATTTCTCATGTAGCGGTTTTGTTATTTTATTATTATTCAAAAACAAATAACTGTAGATACATGAAAATTTTACTGAATGTTTATATTTTCATTTTCTATAGGTACACCATACAATTTTTAAAATATTTTTACTCTTTTTTGAGCTGTTTACGGATATTGTCCGTTGAAAATTTTTAAAGCGAGAACTTTTTTGCACGCGCTTGGTTGGGGACCTATTTCGTTGAACGTCCGTCCATCCGCGTCCGTCCGAAGAGCGATCGAGGGGAAGCGGCGTAACAGAGGAGGAAGAGCGGCTGAGCATACACACGGCTTAGCTTGCGTTTATAGGTAGGTTGACGGGGCATGTTGGGGGGCGTGCTCATAGCAGCTGCGACTCTCCTCTCCCGCTCGATCATTCTTTCTCACTCTCTCTCTCTCTCTCTCACACTCTCTTCCTATCTCGCTCTCTCTACGTGCACGCGCTTCATCATCTGTGCGCCGGCAGGCAGCCACGCACAGATTCTTTTTCGTCTCATTTTTTCCAACTCTGTGTATACACGGCGCGTCTTCATTTGTCGTGCTGTATATAGGTTAACTACGTATCGCCGGACACCACTTTACATTTTATTTTATGTAAGAAGTGATAAACTTTCACTACGTGATTACATGCTCCTTCCCATAGTTTCATCAATTTCACTAGAAAATATATAAAGTATTACGATTGAACCCGTAGATGATAATAATGTTGATGTTGAACTTGTACCAAATATTGAAAGCGTTGCAGTTGAACCCGAAGAAAATAGTTAATATTTATGTGATAATTTATGAATTAAAAGTTAATGTAGAACCTGCACGAGCTATTGAAAGTGTTATATTGTATAAGTAGAAAATAATTAATATTAAGATGACATATGTATATTTGATTGTTATATACTTATATTGTAATAATATTTTGCATTTATAATAAAATAATGACTTAACATTGATACAATTTTACTATAAATTACATTTATCATATCATCACATCCATTTATCACATCCATTAATTTAATCCCCATGTTCCTACCAACTACAAAATCAATAACCTGAAAATTTAGTTCTCACTTTTGCAGTACGTCCCACGACGCACCCGTTTTTATATTGGTTTGTTTTACATTTGTAAGACTGATACATCACATGATGTGGGTGTAGCGTCCCCTGAATTTACTTAACCCACAACCGACTATCACATTACATAGATATTTGTTGTCTCTGTCTCACATGGCGAATTTACGCTTAGCAAATCACGTTATTAGCTCCGTTAGTAGAATGACTTAATCTAACCTATTATGAAACTATTTGGTAATAATATAGTTATAATATTATCTGTGTTTGTATATGTGCTTTTTACGGTAATTCAGATTTTAAGTGAGTTATGACTTATGATAATTTTTATGCTATATTATTATATTATACGCATATTTGCTAAAATTATTTCTAATTATTGTAAAACACACTCATACAAACACAGATAATGTTCCTGCCATCAAGTTTCATTTAGTTCGATTCACTGTAATTTATATTATAAAAATACCCAGTTCCTGTTGTACATGTGTGTACGCGCGCAGTTTAAAAGGCGCGCAGGTGTTGTGGTTTTTACTCACCGTACAGGTATGAACACAATAATACTTACACTTACAATTGTATTCTATAACAACACATTCCATCCCCAGACCTTCATTGATGCGGAATGGTGCGGGGTGGTGAAAATATCCCACAAAGTATACGAAAAATGGCGTCGGTGAACATTGTGTAGGTTATACCTACAATATAATATTATTATATGAGTCACGATACTGTTTTAGGAAATTTGAAATGGAAAAAAAAATAATACGCGTTACATATAATATATTATTTTGTATTCGGGCTGGTTGTAGACCGTATAAGAAACTATCCCACACAACAGACATCACTACTATTTTACTCAATATGTAAACTGCACAATTATTTCTACAAAATTATAAATCTGCATCTGCCTTTCTCACCGCATTTCACAAATGCCATATCTCTCTTAACACATTCCAAATATTATTATTATAAAACTGTACCTTCCAATCAGTGAGTTGATATTTAACGTTGTTACTTAACATTATATTTATATTTTAGGTAATTCTATCGCAATAAGTTAAATTGTTTTAATGTTATCTATATTATACAGTAACTTGTGAGTTTAATTACCTAATTATATTGTCAGATTAAGCTTAAGTTAATTTGTTTCCTATGATAAAACCCCAAGGTGAGTCTGGTTTGGCGAGATGGTTGGCCTCAGTCGCCAATTTGTGCTGTTGTCAAGCATCGTCCGTCGTCAGTAGCTCCCGGATGTGTGACCACCCGGGTGTTTAGTGACAAAAAAGCCATAACTACAATTTAACTCAATATTTAAACTGCACAATTATTTCTACAAAATCATAAATCTGCGTCTACATTCCCCACCACATTTCACAACTGCCATATGTCTCTTAACACATTCCAAATATTATTATTATAAAACTGTACGTTCCAATCAATAAATAAATCAATATATATTTTATTAAATTTCATATAGATTTTTACATTTTAATTTTTAATATGTATTGGCCATTGGGCCATTGGGTAAAATCTATGAATTAATTATGATATTTGTAAATTTGGGTATTGAAACTTTCCTTCTGTACATAGCCTGATTAATTAAATAGGAGCCAAATGCAAGATCCGATCCATGGCCATCGCGACTGCCACATAGTCTATATTACAGCAACGTAATTAAAGGTGGAAGAGGGGGATATATCCCTCCCCAAAGCCTTTATAATATATACATACTTGAATATTATAGTTTATTTTATAAACCGTTGAAAAAAAGAGTTTTGTAGTTTTCAACACTACCTATTTTTCAATGATACGTAAAATCCTTCAATTTATTTTCAAAAATAGAAACCAATTTTAAGCAATATTTAACTTACGGTGCAGACGTGGCAAAAAAATATTTTTATTAGATTTCCCTTGTAATATGTTTTGTGAAAGGAAGAGATATGTCGCTATAGTAAACGTAATGTATTTATATATCCTTCTGTACTTGTCAATCTATCAAGGTGCATAACGAATATTTTAAAAATTACTATCTATTCTTATTGGTAGTATTGTAATACTATTCTAAAATATAAAATTATATTACAGTTAATATTGCACGATTTAAAACACATAATTATCATAAGATATCCTTTTAAAAATAATAAAATCTATAACTTATAAGGTTAGAGTGTGGTGTATTAAGGGGTCTTGTTTCGCCATCCTATATGGCGTATATATATATGTATATTTTGACTGTGTCAATGTGTGACTTATAAAGTAAATTAAATTAAAGTCAGAATATTGCGTAAAAAGTTTTGCTGGTACACCGACGCACTACAGTTATACGTAGGTATATTTGAAATAATATTATTACACAGTGTCGTAGTTGAGAGTTATGTTTTTTTATATTTCTATGCATGTAGGAGGTAGTATAAAATGTGAGCATATTATGGACCGTGCAAAACCGTCCAGATATACTGTTTGTTTGGGGTGCATGTAACAGCCAAGTGTACATTTTTTTAGTGTAAACTCCGCTAGTGAAGAAAATCAAGTAATACTATATAATTAATATAATGTACCAATTATTGTGAACAAAAATTAATAATTTTATAATAATAATCATCCTTATTATATAATAGTTAAGTATGCGTATATGCCAAAAAATATATAAAACTTACAAAATTATAATTGTCTGAACAAATCATATAGGTAAATTTTAACGGTCAGTATTATGTTAAAAATCATAATGGATAATCGTAATAATAAAAAAATATTGCGACCTGTGTGGACATGTGATTTTCTTAGGAAACGGGTTGTTATCGACAAAAATCAAAACAGTAGCAATATTTTACTGAGACCTTAGTTGCGGCACTGTTACTGTTATACAGACATACAGTAGGCAGGTGTAGGTTTATGGTATAACTACACTATACGAAATACGTGCACGTCCAGACCATGCTATGAATGATATTCGGTCAACGGGCCACCAAATATATTATGTGTTGTAACGCAAAAGAAAAATAAGAAGGATATTGTTATAGCTTATTGTTATAGTGATTTATATTCTCTGTAGGCACGTACCTGTGTTGCACAATAGTCGATGTAGCGTCCAGAGTTCGTGTCGAACACTCAACCACCAGGGCGAACCACTTGCACAACCCCACCCCACCACCGCCAAGGCGGCTTTTAAAACGAAACACGGACCAGCAGCTCGGCATTATTGTGATAGCCGTGCCATTGACTTCACAATTTCCCTTGCGCACAGCAGACTTAGTTACTACTAGTAAACAGTTGTTTTGAGGTTATTCCGTCCGGTTTTTTAATTTATTGTTGTTAGTTGTTTTCTCGATACACTCACAATATGATGAAATATATAGGAAATATATTACTCTTACTGGCCATCACTTATTCCGTGTTCGCAGCCCCAAAGATTGGAGATTATACTGCACAACGTATGACGGATGAAGATGTACGCGACCGCAATCACAGTGAGTACATCAGTACAAACAGCATAATATGTATATTGTGTATAAAATGTATAATATGTATAGGTATAATGTAATGAGTAATTTTTCTTTTGTGTTTCAGTTCAGGATAGTCTAAATGGCCTATTATGTCCTCCAGTCGGACTAATAGATAAATATGAGGTCATGACAATACAAACAACGACGACGATGAATGGATGCGCTTATATGGAAAAAGCCGTGCTACCAAGCCTAGTCCCATTATTTCACCTGTGGCTAGAACGTCCCGAGAAAACTATGGTACATGGGCATTGCAATGACATGGAGAGTACGTATAACAAATCATTATTGTTACAGCATAAAGGGGAAGGCAGGGTTAGGTACGCTGCACTCGAGACGGCAGGAACATTTTCTCTGGCTAAAATAGTATGAACATATTATTATGTATTATGGCTTATTATTCATGTACCTATTACTTGCATCTATAAAGTGAAATAGGTATACTATAAATGCACAGTTACCTATTAATGTCACTAAAAGTTGTGTAGATTATCGCGTTTGTTGTGACAGTTTTAGAAAGTCTACACAGAATACAATATATGTATATTTTACATATTTATATTTTATATTAATATATAAATTACCGTGTGTAGAAGAGGCGTTCTTAGGATATTTCAATGGAGGGGATGAAAAAAATGGTTACAAAATAAGCCGTAAGGGTTTCGCCTTACAATTCCCATATTATAATAATGAATATTAAAATAATGATAGTTTATAATATAAATTAATCAATTCAAGTCAATTTTACTTTTTATTTTGACTATAAAACAATGTTATGAATCAGTTTATTTTATTTATTTTAATAATTCATTTTATGTTAAATTCAAATTAAAATATCGATTTTTCTTGATTTTTGAGCCAAAATGACAAGAATTTTTTCCGGATCAATAGGCACTTCTCTATGAATGGCCAGCAATGTGAGTCCATTATACGGTCATAGAATATATAATCATAATATAAGAAAAATAATTAAATATGTTTATAATAAATTTACTATTTACTTCAGTCATTGTGTTTCTTAGAAAGGTTTTAAGTATTTGCTAGATGGGAGGATAGCAATTTCGTTTAGCGGTCCGGTGTCGGATTTTCAGAATTTTATAACTCTATGACATTTTAAAATCATGTTTTGTATTTTTGTTGGTACTTTAATTATAATCATTTTTAGGAAGGGGGTTGATATGTAATATTATTCCAACGAAAATGACAACACAGAAAAATTCTCAGGCCTCGAATTATGGGATTTTGATAAATATTTATTTATCGGAATGTAGAAGACATCCTAGGTCGCATTGAACTTTATTTATTTCAAATACTGGTATAATATAATTTGTAAAATTTTAAAATTTTAATAATATAGGGGTATAACTATGTAACATTAGTCGCCCGTATACATCAATTCATACGGGCCCATGAGCTATGATTCATAGGTACCTATAGGTACTTATTAAGCAGAGGCGGATTTACCCATAGGCCACCAAGGCACTGGCCTAGGGCGCAATTTTTTAGTTAATTTTTACTTTTTAATTTTTCATAATTTCATAATTCTATTTATCTAAATTTTATATTAATTTTTTTTCGTATACAACTTGCATGAAATTGGAGAATGGCTCACGTAGTCACGTCGCAGTAACGTTTTAATTTATAAGCTATGATGACCTTGCCGATTGAGTTTAATCCTGCGACCAGCGCGTACCGCGCCGCGCCGCCACCGCTAGAGGTTCGACATCGACACTCGAAGAGGCAGTTGCTGGCGTTGCCTGTGTTAATGCATGGGAGATGGTATACGGGTGTGCGGCGTAAACACGTACAATATTGTGAATGGCGCATGCGCAAAACGCCAGCCAAGGCAGTCAAATATATTGCCTCGGGACGCCGGGTACATTACTACATTGTATATAGCCGCTCTACTAGCTAGGTGGGGGACAGCTCGCACAGTGCTTACTGGAATGACCCGCCTCACCCCGCACCCGGCACCGCAATTATAATACTGGAATTAATTCTGGAAATCAGGTGTCTTGATAAAGTAATTAATAATAATAAATATTGCGACGACGCGCGACGCTGGCACTGTCACCCATAGATAAAAGATTGTCGCCCGTCTCCTGTATAGTGCATGCAACATACTGCTCAGAAATTTGCTAATCGATTACGATTATAGAATATAGAGACTAGAGTGCTCACCACTAAATCATAGATAATTTTGCTACAGATAAATCAAGGCGCAAATGATTTAATAATTGTACAATTAGTGTACAAAATACAAATGTACCTATGCAAAATTGTATTAATATTTAATAAAATAAT
>NC_042493.1:101259865-101267344 GCF_005508785.2 Acyrthosiphon pisum
GACACTCGAAGAGGCAGTTGCTGGCGTTGCCTGTGTTAATGCATGGGAGATGGTATACGGGTGTGCGGCGTAAACACGTACAATATTGTGAATGGCGCATGCGCAAAACGCCAGCCAAGGCAGTCAAATATATTGCCTCGGGACGCCGGGTACATTACTACATTGTATATAGCCGCTCTACTAGCTAGGTGGGGGACAGCTCGCACAGTGCTTACTGGAATGACCCGCCTCACCCCGCACCCGGCACCGCAATTATAATACTGGAATTAATTCTGGAAATCAGGTGTCTTGATAAAGTAATTAATAATAATAAATATTGCGACGACGCGCGACGCTGGCACTGTCACCCATAGATAAAAGATTGTCGCCCGTCTCCTGCATAGATATTAAAGAACGGATAGGCCATGGCTATATTAACAAAATAGAGGGTCATGGGGCCGGGATGGGGAAGAGAAAAAGACTGTTTTTTATCATTGCTTCTCATTCTGACAGAGGTCTTATCATAAATTATATACAATAATTATACATATATCTATTTGTGATAAGACCTTTATAACCTCAACAAATGTTCATGTTCGTTCCCGTAAATGGCCTATCCATTCTTTAATATCTATGGTCTCCTGTATAGTGCATGCAACATACTGCTCAGAAATTTGCTAATCGATTACGATTAAAATATAGAGACTAGAGTGCTCACCACTAAATCATAGATAATTTTGCTACAGATAAATCAAGGCGCAAATGATTTAATAATTGTACAATTAGTGTACAAAATACAAATGTACCTATGCAAAATTGTATTAATATTTAATAAAATAATTATTGGATGATTGTCATGAATTGTGACCATTTTGATTTATATACTATATTAATTTTTATATAATAATTTTATTACAAAAATACCTACGTTCCTATTATACTGCTGTATTATACATTTATACACTCATAATTCATACAATTCATGCAGTTAATAAAATTTAATTGATATTTTGAATAACCTAGTTGTAAAATACAAAGCTTATATAAATGTATATTATATTCACCACTTACATATAGTCATTTTTTATAATTAGGGTTCCATACGGTAAAACGGGACCCTATTACTAAAACTCCGCTGTCTGTCCGTCCGTCTGTCATCAGGCTGTATCTCATGAACCGTAAAAATAAGACAGTTGAAATTTTCGCAGATTATGTATTTCTGTTGCCGCTTTAACAACAAATACTAAAACAGAATAAAATAAATATTTAAGTGGAGCTCCCATACAACAGACATCATTTTTTGCAGTTTTTATTAATAATGGTACGGAAACCTTCGGGTGCGAGTCCGACTCGCACTTTGCCTGTTTTTTTTTTATGTTTGAGTAATTATTTTTTTGAATTATTAATGATAAACAATACGGTAAGCACATTTTTACTCAAATTTATTTTTAAAATGAACCGAGCCTGATGAATAGAATTCTAAAATGAGACAGCCTTACAGGTTTTAAATTACCTACATACATAATAAAATATGTATCTATATTTAGGTATATTACTATCTAACAATCCAAGTTATTATCACTTATTTTAATACCTTTTCGATGCATTTTATTATTTTTAAAATAACTTAATTAAAACCTCATTGATATATTAAAAATGTCTGTTAACTTAACTTTGAATTTAATTGAAAACAAATACTTAAATGAGTAACACAAATATCAATAACTTGCCCAGCCTGCATAATAGGACTAATAAGTACTAAGTAGGTCATAGTAGGTACTTACATAACTATTATGATGTAGGTAGGTAGGATAAAAATGTGTAACTATTAATTGTGTCAACGACAATATTATTATTGAGCAAAAAAAAAATGATCATATTTTAATATTTATATATTTGTTCTGTTTTCATGCTGAATCAGATATGGACCACTTTATTTTTGAGTGTATATCGAAAGAAAATCCGACCAATAGGATAGATGTTGAGAAAGGCTGGAAATATATTTCATTGCTTGAACATACAACCGAAGAAAAATCTCCAACCTCAATGAAAAATGAAACCAAAAGTGTGAGAAAATCGTTCAGATGTGCTGTGAGTATTCCATATTTTACGAATTTTTCGTCTTAAGTGGAAATATTATAACCGTAGGAATTGGTACTTCAGCTAGCAAACGATAACTATGCACCCCCCCCTCCGCTAATCAACATAACTCGACTTATAAATATTGAAATAGTGAAATTGTATTCCTATTTTAATGAATTCATCATGATATTATGCTAATCATATTTTTGAAGAATCATATTAATAAATATAACACATATATATTTTTATAACAATAAATTATATAATATATAATATAGGTAGGTAAGTACTATGTTAACTTGAATAAAATATAACGTTTCTCGTAAGTTTTTGTTCGCGGAAATTAAAAAAAGTAGAGCGAAAATTCACGCTCTATTTTATGAGCGTCTGAAGTCAACATTTATCAAAATCTCGAAATTTTTAAAATTATTTTGTAATAAATGTATTATAAAATTTTAAATTTGTAAAAGTAAGGATTGACAGTTTAAAATATAGGGTTTCACACATAGTTAATACTGTAACCATAAAATCTAAAACATATATTGTTACAGACATTTTAAGTTCAAATTTGAATGAAATAACTATGACGAAAATATTATTCGTGGTTACTTGAGACTCTTAGAGTACACTATTATATTTTATGCACACGATGACATTTTCAAACTTTTTTGAAAAAAATTAATTTATCCTACTGTTAGTAATAGTATTGAGTAATAGTAAAATAAATTACTTCAATCACAATAATTCGTTTACAATTGTGTACTGAATGACTTCGGGCGTGTATTTTAAAATAAATAAATAATACCGTCAAATACACTTAGTAATATTATAGACTGAGTGCTGACTTAGAATAGTATTTCGTATATGATGGTTTTAAATCATTGAATTCAAATTTAACACCATCAATTACAGTGACCCACTTGTACAACAGACTAACAGAGTGAAGCCCACTTACCAGCTTTTTTAATATATTAGGTGATCTAATACACAATAATAATCATAATTTATTACAATATCAGTGATGGTAATGATCTAAACATAAACTCTCCATGTAGGTGATAAAAAAACGAATAAAAAAAGACTGCAATGGGCGAAGCCGAGTTATTTAGCTAGTGTTTATAATTATAAGTTAAATTAACTATAAGTGTATTATTATAAGTTACGGTTGATTAATTTTCTTTCTCTCTATCTGACTTTTTCGTTCTGCCCACAGATGTACGATGTCACTGACTATGATCTAGACGGAGTCAGAATCATACGAATAGCTATTGGAAAATCAAGCGATGAAATATTCAATGTACAACAATGTGAAGGCCTAGGTAATCTACTGGGAGAAACTGCTCTTCCATTCGTTCCCGAGGGCGAACGGGAATGGCCCGATGGCTCATTATATTTATATATGATTGGAAAGAAACCATATATGTCGACATAACAATCAAATAAGGTATACCTTATAAAACCTACAACATTTTTCATCAATAAAATCGGTAGTTCAATATTATATTGTTTATTTTGAAAAATTTAAAAATTTGAAGAAAATACTCAGTCTTTTAAGAGAATATTTATTTTAATTTTTTTTTTAAATTTAGATTCTAAGTGGAGTAATTTAAATAATATAGGTACCTATAATAAATTGATTTTTCAACTATATTTTTTTTCTGTATCATCTGTTTCTTCTTTTGGAGATGTCTTCTTTTCATTCTTCAATTACGAGGGTGTTTCTGGAATATAATTTAACTCAGTTGATATTTTGATGAGAGAAGGGAATCAAAAATAAAAAGTCCGTCAAATTTTTAAAATAGTTTGAAAAAAACAAAAACATAAATAGGGAAAAACAAGAATTTTTATGCGAAACAGTTATCTACGAAATCGATTTTGATTAGAGACTAAATATTAAAATAGGCTAAAATAGAAGTAGGTCAACTGTTATTCATTCATATAAAAACGATTTAACCTCATACGGTTATTGTTATTAAGTATTATTATTGAACAAATTTAACACATTTATTAATTTATTGAATGACGAGGTACACGGGACACTTTCTATATAGCAGAGCAAATTCCCTGGTTTGTTTTAACAATAATAATAATAAACAATATACCTACAATTATTATTATGTTTGCTGGGGCATTAACAAAGAGTTGTCATCAGAATTCTTGTGTTTTTGATGGATTAGTGAAGCATTCTGGATTTAGAATTCTAAATTTACAACGTCCAAATTTTAATATTATGCAATAATATTTACAGATCTAATGAGAAGAATGCAGTATCCAGTCTTCCAACTACAACTGCTACCACCATCAGTAATTATATACGATAAAAAAATATTTTGTAAATAATGATTATTGATCTTTATTTTAGGTTTACTTATAAGGGTTTTTTTTTATAATCAATGACATTAGTTAATATTACAGTTTTTTCTTAAAAATGTTATTTTATTCATCACCTATTGTTTGTCAGTGGATACCTATGGGCTATGATGTCCTTCATATTATATCCATAAAGTAATTTGTATTAAATATAATAATAAAATAATTATAATTACTATGAATACTGCGTTTTAACCAGTGTAGATACTATACAGCTTATATCATAAAGTGTTCAAAACGGTTTTGGGATCGTTACGATTTCAGTTTTCGAGTTAACATATAAAAAACTATTTTAGATATAAATTTATATTGAGCTCACAAATTCGAATTGTTATCGTAATTTGAATAAGTTATATTTTCCATCTCAGTTGAATGAGAGAATGTAAGAATAATGATTTTGTGATTACCATAACATGTGTGACACTTACAAATATTATAATAGTTTTAAGCTAGAATAGTAAAACAATGCTTGGCTGTTAGAATACTGCTTTTCATTATTAATATTGTTCTACTGGTTTACTTTGATGAGGCTGTTTATTTTATTACTTACATTATAATATTTCATTTGTTTTTTTTTTTACTGTTAATAAAGAAAGAAGTCTAAATTTCAATTTAATAATTTTAATTTTTTTTTTCTTTAAATATCAATAAAATTGTATTTGTTGGATAAGAAAGGCTGAAACTTTGATCCAAGGCTTCTTGTATATTGCTACATTAGCAGTTGAAAAATATTAAAACTACATAGGCACATTTTTTTTGTTATAAGCATTTGAAGTTCAAATTTTGACAAAATTTATGAAATTTAAAATTGAATAATTATTTTGTAGTTAAAAATGTATAAAATGTTAAACTTTTATATCTGTGGATTGAAAATTTAAAACAAGATTCCACGTACGTAGTTAATTCTGTTACCAAAAAACACTGTGTTGTTAACATTCTGTTACGGTCATATTGTAATAGAATATCGAGATCCATTTCTTATCATCGAATAAGTGTTTTCGTGGCCAACCCTCGGGTTGCAGTGCATATTTGAAGCCCACAGTAGCTTTTTGGACGTGACAAAAAATTATAGCTTTTGTTTATGATGCGTTCATGATTCTTTAATTTTAAACCTTTTTTTGGTATTATTACGTAATTAAAATACATACCTAGAAATTTTGTATTTTAAAAATATTGTGATCATCTAGTATTATAACTTATTGGTAATCTGTATATTATATCACACCAAAAACACTTCGTTATAACTCCGTGTAAAAAAAAGCTAAGTTAAAAAAAAAAAAATTAGTAATGATTAAATCTTTAAAAGACGTGATATAATATGGAAATTAAGTAAAATGCCATTTTATAATAATACAAATACCTATGATAACAAATAAGATCAATTATAATGTTAAATACTTAGTCAACATATTGTTGATACATTATTAATTACTGTAAATACTGTAGTGGATACTTAACTGTATTTATTTAAGTATATTTCTACGTTTTACATCCTGCCAAATAGTTAATAATCCGTATCAAGTTAAACATTTTTTTTTAATTTATCGTTTTTATGGTTTTTTACTTTTATATAATGTAAATATTAATACTAAAATAAAAATAGTCCAATACCATAGCAATACAAACACATCTGTTATTTTACTTGATAACATATTACATAATTTTGTAAATAAATACATATATGCTATTGTAGATTAGATACACATAATATAAAATGACCTTAAATTTATATTAGGTATAAAAAAATTAATAGGTATTTGTAAAATTATTTATCATAATGAATAGATATTTAAATATTTAATAATCATTTAAAGGAAAATAGGTATGTACAATACGATGAAAATTCAATAAAATTGTTTATCGTAATAAATTTAGGAAATTAGAAAGAACGCAGTCATTCTGTATGTGATATACATAATAATTAAAAAAAAGTATAATAATTTTTTTTAAAATGAGCTTAGTTAATATTTTCTCCAAATTAACTTTTAACTTATATCGAGTTAAATAATATATGATTTGTTATTGTTAATTGTTAACTTATCGATCTTGTGTCCCCTTAATTTAACTTAGCTTGAGTTAATTATTTTCATTAACTCGCCCACTTTTGAATATAATATGTACTAAGTATTATTAGTGTGAGTAAATCACTAAAGAAATGATGGGACAATTGCCTATTGTTATATTTCTTTAAATCCAACAATATAAAATATTTGTTTTGCGCACTAGTTATTGAGTTTGGTCGAATATCAAAAGTAAAAGATGCGTAATCGTGTTGGGTTTTCTCAAATACAAAAAGTTGAAAACTGCTCAACCATGTTAACGATAATTCTGCGTGTTAGCTATTTTTATTACTTTGTCCGAAATTAAGAAACACCCGTGGTTTTTAAGTATAGATTAAAACGAAGTTTTTATAGTTTTCATATATAAATAAATTAAAGGTTCAGAACTTGACTTGTTGCACTAAAAATTATCGAAATATGCAGTCAAAATTCTAAAAATATGCTTAAATATATTATGTACTATGTAGCAACATTTGCATGAAAAATCATAAAACATATTGCAGTAGTAAAAAACTAAAAAATTAGTTGGTATATAAACCTGATAAATACTTAACAACTTAATTTTAAAAAAAAGCAGGTAAGTGGATGTCACTCTGCTGTACAGTAGATTATTTGCGGGTCATTGTATAATGGTTGTATTAGACTTGAATTCAATGATATAATATCATTGTATAAGAAAAACGATTCTGAGCGGAGACGGTTTGTCAGTCTGGATATTTTATATTTTGTTATTATTAATTTTATCATGTAAGTCGAATTAAAATATTATAATTTTTTTTTCGTGTTTATGGTGACAACCAAGTGTTAGAAATTTAAGTCCCATTTTTAGCGTTTTTTCGTAATTTTCCGGTGGTTTTTCCCGTGGCATTAAATAACTATTGAGAAAATCGAATAATGACCTTTCTAAAGTACCATCTTGATCCAATTTGCTAAAAGATAAGGTGCTATATGTTGAAATCGAAACACTCTTTCTGGAAGAAATTGTGTA
>NC_042493.1:101270676-101271539 GCF_005508785.2 Acyrthosiphon pisum
TCCCTAGTGCTGTTAAAATTGTACCCTGTATCGGGTACAATTGTAACATATTTTTTTTGTGGCTAGCTAACCACAGTTCTATATTTATATCTATTCAAAATCATGTGGAAATAAATATTCAATACACACATATTTTGAAAGGTAACAACTTACTTTACTAATTGAATGTATAAACGATTCAAAAAATTTTGAATTTTGGCAGAAATAAATAGTTTTATGAAAAATGTTACAATTGTACCCAGTCTCCCCTACCTACTGCAGACTACATCACAATAAAACGATTTATGTCAGTATATTGGTAAGATTATTATACATAATTTCACAATAATATGTGCACTGAACTATAAAATAGAGACAGTGAATGCGGAATGAAAATTACCGGGAAAAATCCTCTACTCTGGGGAAAATAATCCCAAATTTTAGAAAATTTTAGAAATTTAATCCCAAATTAAAATATTACTCACAATCACATGGAATTTATAAATATTTTTTAAAAGCTAATTATTGTGATTACTACATTATTAATATAATTACAAATAAACACTAGATTTAGGTTTACGTCTTATCACTAAAAAAATAGTATATAATAAATGATTTTCAAACATTAACAATAATATTATTTTGTCTTAAATCATGATATGAAATAACATAATAATATTATATTAATGGTTATTTCATAAGAATAGGTAGGTAGGTAGCCAGGTAGGTATCTACATTCGTACTACACACAATATTATTCCCTGCCAATACAGGTAAGAAAATAAAACTGGCGGAGCTCACATTAGACCTTTTCATTATCTTTTTGTCCAACCGGAATTCTGGCGGAGTTTACAATCGCCCCTTAATAATATAGGCTGACGGAC
>NC_042493.1:101273134-101286632 GCF_005508785.2 Acyrthosiphon pisum
GTATGCGTGCGATGACATTGTAAAAAATATTGAAGGCCAACAATTAGAATATGTGTATTAGAAGCGTATGCTGTGATCTTGATGACTGATCGTAGACCATCGAACGAGCTGCAGCGAGCCGTCAACACAACCGGCCCGGACCGCCGCCGTGCCGAAACCGAACGAGGAGAAGCGACTACCACCGTCCTGCGACTTTGGTACCTACCGTAAAATGGGTTTACTTGGGACATTTGGGTAACTTGAATGGTAACAATTAGTGATATATTAATGATAATATTTGAGCACTAGAAACAACATAGATATACACATCAACTAGATATGCGTCTTTATAGCCTTAATAGTTATGACCAATGTTGAGATCGGCCGCCATCTATACAGCAGGCAAGAATTGCAGAAACTTTGTAGCAGGCGACGATATTTTCTGTCACAGAATGTAATTGGAACGTACTATGCTATGATTGCGATTGCCGTTGAGCGAGCAGCTACTGCAGCCGCACTTTGCCGCAACAGCCGCCGAGCCGCCGCCGCCGAAACTGAAGAAAAGTAACGATTAGACCATGTGTCCCTAGTAATCGAACTCCCTTTTTTCCGTATTAGTTCGTCTGTTTCAGTTGCGTTTTTAACAGGCTAACCTCACAGACCAACAATATTTTTATTATTATTATTATTATTGTTCAGTTTGATCCAGCGCGGCCGCACCAGGGCATGGCATGAGCTAAGTAAATAAAGAATAACTGCTCGACGGTGTGTGTGTATATCCAATCAGGATTTGCCTATTTAAACCGTGTAAAATACAGGTAAATTTTCTATACGACAGAACTAATTTTCTAATGCATCAATTAACTCCTAGTAAACTACAAAACATCAGATATATTGTGTAGAACGCGCTTTTGTAAAAATCATCAAAATCGTACGTTTAGAAATAATTAAGTTATAAATGAAAAAGTGCGAACTTTTTAATGGAAATTTATATTAAATTCATAATCACGTCGCATCAGCGCTGCCAATGTTTGTTATCTAGTCATCGGGGAAAATAATATGACAAAATTACCACACTATAAACAATATTCCGTTCTTATAAATTATTGTGTAATTACTAATTACTCAGTATTTACACAAACAAATTGTTGTCCGTACTTTACGCCGTACTTTATACAATAATACAATATATATATATATTTATGATATAAAGATAAAAATATAGATACATTATTATTTGCATTCAGGGGTGGTGCTAATCTGGGACCAATGTTGGCAAGTTTCCCCCCCCCCCCCAATATTTTATTTCGCCCCTTCTTTGCCCCCCCCCCCCCTATAATTTAATATTAAACATTTTAATCTAATCTGAAAATGCATTTCATATTGAGCATTTTATTAAATACTACCTATATAATGTCATAACAAAAACCCTTCGTAAACTACGTGTAAAAATGGCTAGGTAAAAAAAAAATGTAAGATCTTAAAGCACTATAAAGATGTAATATCATGAATAAATGCTAAGTAAATTGAATTTAAGTAAACTTATTTTGTTGCAATAATTTGTTTACTTGACGAGGAATTTCTCAAAAGAAACAAAGTAATTAAATAGCGAAGGACTATTAATATAATTTATTATTATTTTAAAAATATTATTAACATTTATATACAATTAAATAAATTATTGAAACAAAATAAGTTTACTTGAATTCAATATACTTAGCTTTATAGTGCTTAAAGATCTTATATTTTATTACTAGACATTTTTACACGTAGTTTACGTTTTTGTTGTGATGTCACAAATATTTATCGTTATCAAATATTGAGTATTTACACAATAATCTATAAGGACGGTAATATTGTTGGTAACATTCGGATGCAACGACGACGATGACCCTCGACGTGATTCTGAATTGAATGTAAATTTTCATTAAAAAGTTCGCACTTTTTCATTCATTATTTAATTTCTAAACGTACGATTTTGATGGTTTTTATAAAAGCGCGTTCTACACAATATTTCTGATTTTTTGGAGTTTACTAGGATTTAATTTATTGATGGATAGAAAATAAGTTATGTCCAATAACAAATTAGTTGCAGTTATTGTTTTTAAGAGTTCCGTACGGTGAAACGGGATCCTATTACTAAGGCTCCGCTGTCTGTCCGTCCGTTTGTCACCAGGCTGTATGTCATGAACTATGAAAGTTAGAAAGTTGAAATTTTCACATTTTCACATGCTGTAGCCGCTATAAAAACAAATACTAAAAATCTTAGAATATATAATATAAGCAGTGTTACCAATATGTTTATAGCTGATGATGCTACGGAACCCTTCGTGCGCGAGTCCGACTCGCACATGGCTGGTTATTATTTTTATATTTCTTTTTACGACTATGGATCAAACTGTGCAATAATAATAATGGTAATAATATTGGTCTACGAGGTTGGTCGAGGTTGATCGGGCTGGTAAAAATGCTACTAAAACAGACGAACTAAACCGAAAAATACTGTATCGGAGTACCAGGGATTCATGGTCTAATCGTTTCTTTTCTTCAGTTTTGGCGGCGGCTGTTGCAACGAGGCGCGGCAGCAGTGGCTTACTCGCTCGACGGTGATCGCGATCATAGCATACCTGTTACATTCTGTGACATAGAAAATATCGTCGCTTGCTACAAAGTTTCTGCAATATGAGCCAACTGCAGAGTACAAATAAGCCGTCGAGCGTAGTTCAAAACTAATAAAATATTAAATTTGGATACAAAGTAAGACTAGGAAATTTAATTCAATGTCTTTCATACGAGTAGTTCATACTTCTAACAAAAATTTACAGATAATTTTAGAAAAATTGGTATGCAAACAGAATGTTTTTTTCAAAAATGAATTCATTGTGGTTGGACCTTGGACGTATATAAAATTTACATCTTACTTACTGTAGATGACAGTTGAAACTTGATGAATATTTTTTTTTTAAGTAATAATAATAGGGCATTATTACCGTATTTATAGAAAAGTGATGCCCAACCTTTTTCTTTTGGCTGGCCACTTTGGTAAGCAATTATCTTCAAGCGGGCCACAATGTATAAAAGTACAAAAATAATCTTATTTATTGTATTTGTTTTCTTATCAATTATTGTCTATTGAAAAGATAATGAATTGAGGTACACATCATAGGTACACCATTAGTTTGATCAGTACGTTATTTTAAGTACACGGGTGATATCGATATTTAATTGTAAAGTAATCAAAACAAATTTGTATGGCAAACTTGTGGGGGGGTCTTGTCCGTGATACATCATTAGATTACTCTATGTTTTCCTTAAATAATAAACAAGACAATGTGTAGGTATAATTATTATTATAAATTATTAAATTCTATTTTTTTTAATAAACTAATTCAATTTTTTTATAAAAATTAATATGACATAGCCATATAGGTACCTAATAGTTTTTTAAATAAACTGCAGTGACTGTTGTTAAATTTTTAATACATTTTTTAACCGGTGTTAATTTAATTTTGCATAATTTTAGCGGGAGTTGTAGTACTAATTATAAATTTTAATAAGAGTATAAAATACGTCGTACATATTTTGCACGATTTTAAAACATTATTTCCAGGCCTAATAATGTTAAGTATTTTGATTAATTTAAATTTTTAATATTTACGTCAAGTCCAAGCTTCTTTTTAAAAAAATTCAATGGAGTACTACTAATTGCTGGTAATTTACTTCTTTTTTACTCCATTTTTCTTTTAGCTTATAAAAATAAAATCAATTACTAAGTTGTATTACACTGTGACTATGAGGGAATGACACGGTGTGTACCTACTACCTACTGTGTAGTAATCGCAATAATCAATGTATAAAGTGTCAGCGAGCGTTCGTAGTATTACTATTCGTCCTACGAAATGTAAATCTTGAAGTTACATTTTTATTATTTTTGTTTTTGGAATGGTGGTTGTTCGCGCCAATTCATTAGCGCATCGCGGTGTGCAATTACGTACGGCGACGACGACCGTTCCCTATCAGCTCCCTTGTCATCCATACACCTCTCATTCTATTGATTGTGAATTATTATAATTGTTATATTTATTTAATAGGTCGTTTAATAGGAGTTATCGGTCAGCCCGTTTCCTCATACTTTATTATATTATTATTGTTATCGTTGTCGTCATATTGTCTTTATTTTAATATCATCTGTTTTAATGTTTTTGTTGGGATTACGCGGCCAACGCCCTTATTGTTGTTATGAATTTTTTTTACGTTAAGTGTTATTATACACATATACATACCTACTTATATTAATTATTGTATTATTGATTCGTGTTAATTGTTTTTTTGCTGCTGTTGAAGCACCGCGGAAGTTTTGTTTTGTTGCCACTGCGGCAACATATGTATATTACATATATATGCCTAATCAGTCATTGCGACATATTATTAATATATATACTTCTACCACCGGCCGAGTCAGTGCGACACGGAACCGTTGTATCCTTGTCATTATTGCAATAAATCGTCACCATTACCAGCATTTACGTGAGTTTTATTGTATTTCTGGTTGGGTATTATTGTCGTGCCAGCTAGTCATTGAGACATCGTTGGACGGGGCTCTTCCATCGTCGAGATCGGGATTGGTGTCATCATTGATTGCGTAAAACCGCCAGCACCCGCCGTGGTGTGTGAGAGGCCGCCAGAATCTTCGAGTTCAGTCACCGTCGGTTGTCATTCGTTGCAGTCATCATCCACATCTTCATCATTATCGTAGAATTAAGTGTACATTTTAAGTATTCGCCGATTTCTGTGAGCTTGGTGGTCGTTGCACCAAACCGATTCCGACCACCAAGACATACCCCCTTATATAACAAAACTCATCTTCCTTATTCCCGTGCATAAATTCAACTTCCTTGGTCCGGTAATTTTAAGTCACTTTTGGTCCCCTCCTATCTTCGTCGTCGTGCGTAGAATTGCCTACCTTGGACATTTTCAGGCTACCCAAATAGTAGGCGCTAGTTGTGGCATTAGCCAAAACCCGGCTTACTCAGTTCTCGGGCGTCCCCCGAGTGGTCCTTCGGGTTGCCCCTACTCAGGGCGCGTACAGTGGTTATTCCCTTAATCGAATTACTTACTGTCTATAATCTATATGCATGTATTGTGTAGGAAGTAGGTATTGTAATTTGGTACAGTGTGTGGCAGGGCACCCAGTGTTTATTAATAAATAAGAACTAAAATGAATCAGACCATTCATTTTGAAATATGCCTACCGTTTACCGTGTAAATATTTCTATAACTGGGTAATATTTATACCAAAACAACTAAACATTTTATTTTTTTTCTAGTTTCGTAATAATTTATAAATTTGTATTTGAACTATTTGTAGGCATAAGACAATATATAAATACAGCTCATGGGGGGGATCTATCCCCCCCCCCCGGTAATTACGCCCCTGCCCACTAGTCCACAGTTTTTTATATTGTATTAGGTACCTACTACATTTATAGACTTATTAGTTATTAATTTATAAATATTATTATATAAAGTTTAATTAATATATGACGTGTTTTGAAATTAAGTAATTTACTTATTTATATACATAGACAATATAAATAACAATAATTGTTTTAAGTACAAGGTAATATATTTTTAAGTATATACTTTACAAATATACTTAAAATTTTGCTCATATACCCTGGAATGTCTGTTAAGTGAAAAACCTATGGCTTTTTCCGAGTAGCCCTATCATAGCAACCAGGAACACAACATTTATTTGACACCATTGTTTATTTTTATAAATTTAGGAAAAATTAGAAACAACGCAGTCTCTCTTTATGTAATCATCGTAAGTAGGTACCTACAAAATGTACTTTACTTTAAGTAGACTATTTTTTTTTTAACTGAGTTACCTTTTTATTTCTGAATTCTGATCGGATCGATGAACGTAATGATTTTACATTGATGTGTATTTTTAATTTTTTTATTATGTTATGATTATTTATATTTGTTGTGTGTTTACACGACAAGTAGTCGAATTATTATTTAGATTTTCAACTTCAGTATTTCTTCCGGTGGGAAAGTGATTCTAGTGGGTGCATTGGGGATGTGAAAATTTGGAATTCTCAGCAGTTTTCACAAGCACCAGGAAAAACAAAACAAAATTAATGAAAACTGGAATTTTTCGACAAAAACGATTTTGGTTTTTGGTCACTCAAAAAAATGACTATACATACCTACATGGCTACATGTAATGTAATTTTTCACTTGGTGTTTATATTAGCAATTTCTATTTGCCATACAATTTTCGAAATATCTTTTCGAGCTATTTTTAGGCTTAAGAAAATTTCGAGTTTTATTAGCGTTTTCAAAATTATTGTCGATAAAATATTTTATGCTCGGTCAAAAAACTTGAAAATGTAATACAATGTTCCTCGTAAGTTAGTGGAAATTTAAAAAAAGTTGAGCGTAAATCCACAATAATTTTTTATGAACCTGCAGAAGTTAAAATGTTTACAAAATTCATGAAAATCACGAAAATTGACAAATTATTTTGAGTTAGAAATTCATAAAAAAATGTCTATTTATATCTAAACTTTGACAATTTATTATAACTACCCAATAAGTTTTCCTACATTAAAATTTTGTTTACTGGAAAGTCTAATTTATTTTTTGCGAGCTTTTGAAACTTGATTATATTGGATACTCACCAGTAAATTAACGAATTATCATAGAACGATTTCCTTATTTTGTCGTTATTCAATAACTATTGACCGTATAGATACGAAATTTTCATCAAATATTGATTTTATAATTTTCTAAACATAGTATAATTTTAAAAATATTTCTATTCGTTTTGAGTTATTTATAGATATTTACAATTAATATTTTTTTTTTTTAGTTTTTTTTTTTAAATTTATATAAATGTCAATAAAATTGTATTTGCTGTGCAAAAACGTTTGAAAATTCAAATAGCTTGGGAGCCTCTCGATGCTAGGAATTATTTTTATTGAACATTCTTTTCCCGTAAAATCATGCCACTAAAAGATAAAAATTTGATCAAATGATTAATAGAAAATTTAGTTTTATAGAATGATATTTTTTGAAATACAATTGTTAGGAATAAGCTACAACTAGAAAAAAAACAATTTTTGAATCTATTATGGAATGAAACATACAGGACAATCTCTGAATCTCAGAGCTGAAGGAAAATTAAATTTTGGAACAAATATGCAATGTACTTTACATTTTTTAAACATTTAACTTTTGAAACTAATATGTAATAAAACATATATTTATTAGAAATATAATTTTTATGAAAAATAAGCAATGGAACATACCTACATTAAAATGGAAAATTAATTGTTGGAACAGATATTATAAGTGTGGCAACCATTAGGTATCCACATGGATATAATAAAATACAGTTTAATAAACCTTACATTGTACTGAATAGGTAATAGGTATTATCTCAAAATATATAATGTATACAATGTATGAAATGTACACCGAGTACAAGAAAAGTAACCACAATGTCCTTTAATCTTATGAATAAAAGATTTCGCGGGCAAGTCGCAACAAAAAACATCAAAAACAATTGTATAAATCTTGCTATTAATAATTATACCATCTTTCAACAACAATTTAGCTTCATTGACAAAATCTTGAAGGAAATCATTACTGTCGTGAGGTTTTTCTCTTCCTAAATAAATTCCTTTGAAAAAACATTACCAGAGTATGGTCTTATATATCCCAAAATTGGCCAAAATTGACTAGTCGTACTTTTAGCAATCGGTAAACCGTAAATTCCAATTACTAGTTGTATTTCATTTTTAGAATTGTCTTTGAATAAGAAATGCCGTTCAATTCCATTTCTTAAACCGAAATGATAGTATTGACCTGGTGTGACTACTCGCATATTGCTCATATCAATAGATTTTGTCTGAAGCATGTCTGGCATCTTTTGGTAAATTAGCAAAACATTTATGATTTCTCAGACCCAATAAGAGACTATTAACTGCACAATGTGATATATTATAATTTAATGCCCATTTGGATATCATGTCAGAAATAGAAAATGTATTCTCAGTGACAGGATTATTAGGTAACTCGTAGTTGTCTGTTTCGATGTTATTTTGAATATTGGGTGAAGTGAGATTTGGTTCTAACTGTTCATGATCAGGAGATATTTGAGTAGGTAAGAAAACAGAATCATTATTAGGATACTCCAGTGTTAATTTGTCTGGTTGGAGACTACTTTGACAAAATTGAGTATCAGTGTGAGTTTCTAATAATAGTTGTTTAGGGTTTTCAGATTCAAATGCAAAATTTGGCAAATTAGTATATGTGTATAATTCTTCTTAAACCCTTCTTCTTTTAAAGCGTTGGCTACTCATTATGGAACTAAAATACATAATATAATCAATATGTTTTAATCTTATACTTAGCTGAATGCCATTTTATATTTTTATCACAAAATAAATAATCATTTTGCTAGACTTTGTATTACAAGTCAAGGTAACTGAATACTGAATAAAAGGTATAAAATAAATAAAAGTAACTTTAAAGATTACTAGGTACTGTATAAAAATATTATTATTTTATCATTTTATATGGTTTTAAGCTATGATAATATAATAATAATATAAAGCACTATAAAATAGCATGCCTAATTATTAAATTACTTAAACAATATTTATTTTAAAAGTAATAATAGGTAGATGCTATTTTTATATTATTATTATTTGAATATTTGATTTATGTATATAATTTACCTATAGTTATTTAATACCTATTTCTATGCAATTATTTTAATTATTAAGGAACTATAATTATAACTAGACATTATAATAATCACACTTGTAAATTAATGCTTCATATACACATTTGATTATTATTCATGAAGAAATGCACGAATGTTTTGATGTGCTTTAACTAAATACTTATTAGTTAATACTATAACTATATTGTAAGCCATTAATTCAAATTGCATCGAAAAATAAAGCCTGTTGTATATAAATCTCTCAAATTGAATATTTTTAATGTACCTACTTATTACAACTTTTGAAAAATGAAACAAATTAATATAAATATATAAGCAAGTATTTAACTTCTATAGTTAATTTAACAATACAAGGTTATTCAAAATGAATCATCAAATGCTTTGCACCTGGCTTCTCTTGTCACAGGGGCGGAGTGGCCTATCTGGAAATCAGGAATTGTCCAGATAGGCCAGCCCTGTGATACCAAATTTAAAAATGTATTTATACATTAAATAAAAAATGGTATAATGAGTGTTCAGTTGTTTAAAATTTAAAATAATATTTAATTACCCTTATTACAAATAAATTGTGTTATAATCTTAAAGTGAAGTGTTCGCGTGATGTTATAGTACCTATCAATTTAATATTAATTGGATATTTAATTTATTCAGTAAAACGATTTACAAATAATAAAAAAATAGTAATTGCTTTAACATTATTAGTATGATTTAATTGTGAATGGACTACCTAGAGATGCTTTCATTAAGTTACCTGTAAAAATAAAACCATAGTTTGATGATTATAATGGAATTGAAATAATATTAAATTTTTCAAGATCTTTGAAACATTTAATGAAATCTGTAGATGATAAATGTACTGATGAACTAACTATACTTAATAATAGTGACACAGAAAATGAAGATGAGTAAAAAGACATATCAACATAAAAACTATAGCATTTTATTGTTACAATGCATTAATTAAGTATTTAAGTATAATCTTATCCTACGCATTATCCATTGCTTATCTTATTTAGCCGTTAACCCAACTGGCCTATGGGCTATGAGAAGTCATTTTCTACTTGTAAATATTTTTAAAACAGCTTGAGAAATTAAATTAGAGCCTAAAATTTGGAGTAATTTATGTTGATGGCAATTGAAAAACAAATGCATTATATTTTAGATAATGATGTATTATAAATTAAATCCAAGTTATTTTCTAAATTAATCTTATAAATTATAACTAAGAAGTACACTTTATGGCATTTGTGAATTATATTTTTATTATCATAAATATTAAATCAAAATATGTACCTAGGCATTTGTTAATTTTATAAGTTATTTGATAAATCGAAGTACCTATACATTTTTTTTCAAGTTTATGTCATTAGGTTAAACCCTGATATAATCAGCTAGTGAGCTAATGGGACGGAAAGATATGTTTTCCAGACCAGAATTAATTAGGTACCACTTCACCCCTGTTTCTAGGTCATCTGATCTTACACCACGTGACTAAATATTTTGATATTCTGTTTAAGTACGTACCTACTAATTGCCACAGTTGGCATCAACCACAGATAAACGATTAGTGGAGTTTGATACATCGGATATGTATATTATAATAAATAATTCAGTTTTGACTAACAAAGGAATAAGTAGGTACCTAGGATGTGTATGATAGATGGAGTGTAGATAAATTTGAAATATTACCTAGGTATAACTACACTATAAAATATACTTATTATAGATATTTTACTTATTCTTACCTGTACATTGACGTCGATGCGTATTCACTATTCTCAATTCTGTAGGTATAAAAAAAGTGACTTCATAACAACATAACACAGACCGTTATAGTGTGGAGGTGTAGACTGCAGTGTTATAATCGTGAGCTGGTATCGTGACTCGTGATTCGTCGTTAAACCGACAACAATATTATTTTGTTTATTTTATTCTAATGCAATATTATATTATTACACATGGGCCATGGAGTATAATATAGTATAAATCTTATCAATAACCGATGGAAAACCGGCGTCCAGCATACGCGGCGCGACCGCAACGTCACAGTATAATAATTAATATAGTTTTCATTTGCACAACTATTATGGAAAAACAATTTAATATCAGATATTATTATTTGATATATTATTTTATTACCTAAGATCATATTATAGTATCCTTGTATTTTGTGTTTGATGAAAACAATGATTAGTTACAATAATTGCAACAAAATTTATAATTACAATCAAATTAAATTTATACTTCAGAACTCACATTTTGTATAATTTAAAACATTAAATTGCAATTGTTTTTTGATTTCATGGAACTACGGTGAGTTATTTTTTTTAAATTCCCATCAAAATTATTTATACAGTAAAAAAAAAAACAATTATTATTTTAGTTGTTTTAATTCGATATCTAATATCAATCATATCTTTTTTGTTGTGTAAACCACGATGATATATTGTATTCACGATAAATATAATAAATTCCATCGTGTGGGTATGTTGTATTTAATGTAAATATAGTTATCGCTTTGACGAGATCGCAGCTGAAATTATTTATTCAGTTCGAATACCCCGGCTTGTCGCCGCCGCGGTGACATTAAATAATTTCTGCAGAACTTCTGTGTAACATTCAACCTATTTGAAGGATAAATTGTGATCAGCCAAACATGATTATACATTTATAATGAAATATGCAAAGTGTGATTAGGGACTATACAAGTACGATCGTATAAAGCATTAAAGCTGACTGTAGAAGTTAATTTCCATTTTCCAACACAGTTCGTTATTGTGCGGGTTGCGGGTACAATAAACGTTCGTAAAACTATAAGAGATAATACTTCTCCTTCGTGTATTAGACATTTAGACGTTTCAAAACTTCGACGTACACACTAACAATATATTCGTGTAAATGCTTGTCATCATGTCATCAAAACAATCGGAGGACATAAGTATATAACATAATATGTAACTATTATTGAGTGGCCGTACGACGTATCCAACATAATATTATAATACCTTTAATAATTGTATAAGCAAATATCACTAGGTTTTTACGTCCGGCTCCGTGTCCTGGTGACAGTCTGCAGCAGAAATTCACTCACGTTTCCGGCCGTCTCTCGTATAGCAGTCGACCCATATTGGTATTATAATAATATTGTATTATATTGTATTACTCTAATATTGATATTTTTATTTTTCATTGTATAAAAAATATCTATATATTATGTAACATTACAAGATACGAATTTATAATTAGTGTTGTGAATATTATTATTATCCGCCAAACAGCTATTATAATAGAAATAATAAAATATTACATTTTTATAATATTAATAGCTGATCCCGTGCACTTCGTTACCCGTTAAATGTACAATAACTGTATATGACTCAAACTTTGTTCAATGATACTATTATTTTTGTACCAAATTTATTATTGTGTTATTAGACATAGGTGGTGATAGTAGGATGGCAATTATTAAAGAGTTTATTGTCAAAGAATATTTTTTGAGTGTAAATCAAAAATTGAAATTTATTTTAAATCTAATGAAAAACAATCAATATGTTACTGTTATTCACTAAAATTAATGACAAATAATTGGTATTAAATGTTGTGTAAACTGTACAGTATGTCGTGAGTAAGTATAGGTAACCTCAAAGAGTGATGTGAGGGGCGAAGCCCCCCACCATTACATATGTCATTCAGTGGCTCATCTCCTCCCGTGAGCAATTCCTAAATATGCCGCTGGCGGTTGGTTCGTCGAATAGTCTCCATATTATCTGATATGTTCATTGGCCTGCAGTCGCGATAGTGAATGTGCCGACGCCACCCAAACAGTATGCGCACATGATGAACACCGTCCGTTCGTGTCTCGCCACCACCGTCGCGATTGGCTGGTGGGCAGCCGACGCTGTGGTCTGTTGCAAAAGTAGTTCAGTCGCAACTGTCGGCGAAGACGTCGTAGCGTCATGTCAGGACAAAAATCGGACGTTCCACATGGTCGAGGCGATCGGCGGTGGCACGTGCGATGACAACCGGACGGCAATGCCGGTCCGGAAGTGCTGTCCGCTTGGCCAGACGTACGATCTGAGTTTGCAAACCAGCTGAGTTGGACGGCGACGCGCAAAACCGGCGGATGATGCAGAAACTGAGGGACGTGTAACGGATAGTATCCGTATCCTTCTAACAATACAAGTATAATTCACATAATAACATAGGTAGTAAGGAGTAGTAAAAAGCGTAAATGTCCATACAATATTTTATATATAATAACTAAACTATAAATATATGAATCAATAAACAGTAAAATTAATCGAGAATAATATTATAATAAAATCATAAACATTACATTAAAAAACCACAAGCCATATATATAACGACCGGATATGGGGGCTTGCTCTTCACAAAGTAGATATATGTGCATATATTCAAAAACCATAAAACAAGACATAATAAATAGCACTGTCAGGTACAGGTGTACGAACACCTTAATATTTGACAGCTGCCAAAACTGCAACTACACAAAAATAGTAAGATCAACCGGGTTGTAAAACAGTACAAGTGTAATAGTTTAGAACCCACTTTAAAAAACACATAGTATGTATCTATCGATGAGATATGGGGCTTGACAATAACATATATATATATATATATATATACTTAAACTAGTAACAGGATGTAATAAGTAGCGATCAGTAAGCATTTCATGGAATCATCATTATGACTTTTTGTACATGTACGCCACAGGATATCGAATACGTTTAGACGGTG
>NC_042493.1:101286682-101287851 GCF_005508785.2 Acyrthosiphon pisum
AAAATGTTATCTATTAACTATTAAGGTTTTTAAAATAACTTATAAGCATATTTTGCAGTTAAAATGATGAGTTATGACAATAACACACATCATTGTAAAACATATTATATATTCCGCTATGATCTGCATTATACACCATTATAATTTATAATACTACCTACACAATAATGTACGGTTTATACTTATCAACTGTTTTTTTGTCTAACTACTGTTATCACAAATTTATTATACATACAATTAATCTCTATTCATTATTAATCGATGGGTCGATCTTAATCATTGCGCCACGCCCGTTTGAAATTAAAAATAAGAATACGTTTAAGACGGTGACGCGTGATGGTGACGGTGACGGTGACGCGGCGGCAGCCGGACTCATAATATTATTATTATCAAACTGAAAAAGAATAATAATAATAATAATAATAATAATAATAATAATAATAATAATAATATGGTTGGTCGGGTTGATCGGGATGGTAAAAACGCTACTAGACGAACTAAACCGAAAAATAGTTCGTCGGAGTACAAGGGGCTCATGGTCTAATCGTTACTTTTCTTCAGTTTCGGCGGCGGCGGCTCGGCGGTTGAGATGACGCCCGGCAGCATTAGAGACACATCGACGCGGCGGCAGCAGACTCATGTTTAGAATTAAATCCACACGCATGCGCAGATCGATGGTTAAGTGGTCAGGCGTAGTACGTTTTAAAATCTCGCTACCAGGGACTCATGGTCTAATCGTTACTTATCTTCAGTTTCGGCGGGGTCTGTTTTGACGACGTGCCAAAAATTGGATAACTAACAAATTCATACAGCTTTGTATTCACTTATCATCTCTAGTTAGTATTATGTTGACAAAATAATTTACGATTTTTACGAATTCCATCCTGATTATAAAAATAAACACGGATATTTTTTAAAGTACCAACTAGATCTAATTAATAATAATAATAAACTTTCTTGCAACAAACATAAATAATACAAATAATATACATAAATACGATGAGTATCATATTGCGGCACCCCCTAAAAGCAAAGCTTGTGCTGGGAAAGCGATCGAGTTCTTATCACCTAAAGAATGCACGTCATACTTGCTAGTCATAAGCTTTCGTTTGATACCTATTTGGAAGTTCTGGGACAACTTGGGTGAGCCAACTTCCAAACTTCAAAGC
>NC_042493.1:101288183-101295707 GCF_005508785.2 Acyrthosiphon pisum
TAAGAAATCTATCGATTGCGCCATGTCTCGAATACGCCGAACTTTTTTAAATATTTATTCTGCCGGCTATTAATCCACTGAATATTAATTGTCGATCATTTATTTTAATAATAAAAAAATGTAAAAGGCTTAAATTTATGATAATATTATTTTTTGATATATAATATTATGTTTTACCTATTTCATTAGTACACCCCCCAATATCACTATAATTATATTATAATTGTTTAAAAAGCAGGTAAGTGTATGTTGCTCTGCTGTACAGTAGATTACAAGTGGGTCATTGTATAATGGTTGTATTAGACTTGAATTCAATGATATAATATAATTGTATAAGAAAAACGATACTGAGCGGAGACGGTTTGTCAGTCTGGATATTTTATATTTTGTTATTATTTATTTTATCATGTAAGTCGAATTAATATTAAAATATTATAATTTTTTATTCGTTTCTATGGTGATAAACAAAGCTTTAGAAATTAAAATCCCATTTTTAGCGTTTTTTCGTAATTTTCCGGTAGTTTTTCCCGTGGCATTAAAGAAATATTTAAAAAAAATGAACCCTCTAAAGTACCATATTGATCCAATTTGCTAAAAGATAAGGTACTATATGTTGAAATCGAAACACTCCTTCTGAAAGAAATTTTGTATACAGGATAAAAAAAATAAAAAAAAAAATAAACACCATTGTAAAAACAATAGCTTCCTCGCTCCGCTCAGAATCGAAAATTGAAAATTGAAAATGTCTGCAAACAGCTCAAAACTAAACAAAATAATTTTAAAATTGTGAAGTGTATAGAAAATGGTTATATAAACATTTTAAAAATGCATGTCCCTACGGTCTTTTGTTTTAGAATTACATAAAAATCCCAAATCTTTTATATATAGGTAAATCATCACCTATATATAAAATACCTATAAAATGCCTATACCGGCCCTATATAAGTAAATCATATGGTATAATATGTATATATAATAAAGTCTTTAATATAATGACGATTGTATAGATTTAGAAAAGAAAGGAAAAAAAATAATAAGATCAATGCCGCCGACAGGATTGTTCACGCCGCCAATGAGATTAAGTTTTACGGTTGTCGAACAATAATAATAATATGACAATAGCCACTTCACGCACAGGAGCCGACCGCTCGGTAGTCATAACCGAAAATGTCATTGTTAAACGTTTGCAATAAAATTTGTATGTTTTAGTCATCGTGTGCTTTTAATCTGTTACAAACAATATACCTGCAGCTGTGTCCCGCAGAATTTATATCAATAATGATAATAACATGTGTTTTTATACCTACGATTGTGATGTTTGTAAACGGGCTGAAAAGTATAATCGTAAGGCCGGCTACTTTTGATGGTGTCAATATGGTCTTGTCCTAAACGTCAACGAGTCATGTGAAATGGGATTTTTCTTTCGCTTAAGTTAATTTAATTTAAATTAATAATTATTGTTGACAATACTGTTATTTGTTATAATCAATAAAACGGTAAAATTTATATTGAAGTCATCAGTATAGCCTATACTTATATTAGTTAACGTCAAATTATTGTATCAAATTTGAAAAGAGTTAATGATTTAAAATTAAATTTTCAAAGATGAAAATTATAAAAATAACTATATTCAAAGCGCTCCGTTCCAAAAAAAGCACCTGCAACTTACCTATAATATCTAAAGAAAAAGAAATTGCTAACTGACTAAAATATAATGCTATTATTGACACATTTGCTAATCTAAGACATAGGAAGGTTAATTTTAATATATATTAGATTCCAAGCGGAACGAAAAATGTATTAATTTTACAATGATGTGTGTTTTTATTCTGTTTTGTCAGCCACGAAGATTGTGGTTTATACGCATTACAATAAATAATATACTAAAAAAATGCTGGCATTAAAACTAACACGATTAATGGATATATTAAATTAATGAATTTAAGAAATTACGTAGCCCCTTATTGATATCACAACTTTTCTGACTTGAAATTTTTTTTTCTTAGTGAGTTATAAACACGTAGCGTTTTTGTTGAGATATTCAAACATATATTACACGTATTATGTTGAAAAATTGTACTTCTATCGTTAATAATGACGTTAATAAGTTGGTAAGTTGATAATCATTAGTATGTAAATTGGTTATAATTTATAGTACCTACTTGATAACATGCGATACAATATTATACAAATAATTTAATTTGGCTTGGAGGTTACTCATAACATTGTAACGTGGTCGGGGATGACCAGTTAAATATAACATATTCAGGGATGAAATTAGTTGTTTTGAATATATTTTTCCCATAGCTCGGGAGCACGAATGGTATTAGGATCTTAATATTAAAAACGAATAACTGATAAATTGATCTAAATTATTATTAATTGAAACAAATGTATTATTACTTAGAATTAACGAACAAAGTTACCAAAAACGTAGGATTGTACGGAGTTCAGGTGCTATATTGGCCGAGGAGCCTTACAATCATAAAATATTTAAGTGGCACCTAAACCGAAGGGGCTGAATATTACGATGCTTATAAAATAAACGAGATGAGTACGTTACAGCATGTACTTACATTTTATGGCCATATAATAAAAATATAATTTTGGGATGTAAATATTTACGTAAGTCTGTGGTCCCTCTTCTTTAGATATCTTGTTCACGGGCTACTTTTTGGAATATAAGTAACAGGAACCTAGTAATGTGTAACTTAATATTAAGTTGTGATCGTAATGCCCGATGAGCCGCGCCCGCCGCCGACAAAATGAGATTAAGTTTTACGGTCGTCGAACAATAATAATAATATGACAATAGCCACTTCACGCACAGGAGCTGACTGCTCGGTAGTCATAACCGAAAATGTCATTGTTAAACGTTTGCAATAAAATTTGTATGTTTTAGTCATCGTGTGCTTTTAATCTGTTACAAAAAATATACCTGCAGCTGTGTCCCGCAGAATTTATAACAATAATGATAATAACATGTCGGTGGCGGTTTTGACATGCAATTTTCCATGAGGCGGAATAATATTAAATAGTAAATACACTATTACTCTACACAAGAACCAAATATTATGTTAATGTATTCTTTAAATGGTATGGGTTATCAAAATCCATTTTGGAGCGGAAAGATTAGCCAGTTACAATTAAAAATTATTCAGTGCTATAGAGTAAATAGACAACAGCGCCCACCTGCATACACGGCGGCCGGCGGGCTGCTACCAATGCTTATAATATTGTTGAGCGGTTGATTTTAGTCGCCTCTGGCGGCGGTCTACGCATGCGCTATTCACACTATTTTACGATATTACATGTGTGTGCGTAAACGCACCTCGCATGCACAAACTTAGGCAACGGCGGCCACCGCCTCTGTCGATCAAAGTCCTTTAGCGGTTGGGGCGCCGTGCGCAATATTAAATGGAAACGGCTATATTAGTTCATAAGTTACGTAACAGTGACGTGTAGCCATTCTCGCGTTTGTAGGTACAACTGTACAAGTTCTATACAAAAAAATAATATTCAATATTTCTGTTTATTAAACATAAATTCTAAATCATTTAATGTCTGAATTATATAAATTAAAATTCAAAATTCAAAATATACAAAATTTAAAGAAACAAATATTTTTTATTTTCCCGAAAATTACAAGTAAGGCGGCGCCTCACTTGCCTCACCCCCAAAACCGCCACTGTAACATGTGTTTTAATACCTACGATTGTGATGTTTGTAAACGGGCTGAAAAGTATAATCGTAAGGCCGGCTACTTTTGATGGTGTCAATATGGTCGTGTCCTAAACGTCAACGGGTCATGTGAAATGGGATTTTTCCTTCACTTAAGTTAATTTAATTTTAATTAATAATTATTGTTGACAATACTATTATTTGTTATAATCAATAAAACGGTAAAATTTATATTGACGTCATCAGTATAGCCTATACTTATATTAGTTAACGACAAATTATTGTATCAAATTTGAAAAGAGTTAATGATTTAAAATTAAATTTTCAAAGATGGAAATTATAAAAATAACTATCTTTGAAGCGCTCCGTTCCAAAAAAAGCACCTGCAACTAACCTATAATATCTAAAGAAAAAGAAATTGCTAACTGACTAAAATATAATGATATTATTGACACATTTGGTAATCTAAGACATAGGAAGGTTAATTTTAATATATATTAGATTCCAAGCGGAACGAAAAAATGTATTAATTTTACAATGATACTCAGGAACCCGTCAAAGCAACAAAAACATACTCATCGATTGTTGATCGTTAAACGTACAACGTACCTTCATTCAAAATATATCATTGTATATTTCTACAAAAATTTAATAAACTTAAGAAAATGGTTAGCAATATTTAATATTTATTTTGTCATGCAGTTATTCTTTTTTTTACTTATCGCGATTGTAGCATAGGTACGTTCCAGTTACATTCTGTGACATAGAAAATATCGTCGCCTGCTACAATATCTCTGCAATTCTTACTGTGATCCAACTGAGTACAAATAAACCGTCACGCGTCTTTTTTAGCAAATTAGCTACGAGTACCCCTAGCTTTCAACAATAGTATATTCTTAGAAAATAATAAACTCTTAATATTATTTTGGCTCAAACAGTTGAATAATGTTAAATTAAATTAATCGTTTTTTATTGACATAAAATATATTTTATTTCTGTCGAAATTACGATGATTTTTTCACCAAGAATTATTTCACGTTAACTGAAATTTTCTTCGACCAATAATTATAACATACTTACTATGGAACCAAAAGGTTAAATTCGTTTGTAACGTCTTAATATGCTCTAGTAGATTATAAATTGTTAGCTTCTTATATTACTATAAGTTATACGGGTGTAGTTAGAATGTGGAGGTGAATTTAAAATTCTTTGAATCGGATTCCATGATTTAAATTACAAATGAGGTCGGTACATTTCGTACGAGGTCAAACACATAATAATAATATGAAAGGCATTACAAATATATCGGTAACCTCAGAAAATACAACAACATATCCAATGTAGAACAGCATTAGGTCCGAACACGGAAAACATCAACAATATGAGAAATGTCTTTAGAAAAACGGAATTGTGAGCAATACATATTTGAAAAAAAAACACGTAATTTATAATTATGTAACTATCTCATATTTGTAAAGCCGTAATCGTCTTGTAAAATGTTAAATACATAACCTTTGTCGTTGATGTTTTTAATGATCAATAAAACAATTATTTTATTGAAAAAATTAAGTTATTTTATTTCATGATAGTTTAAAAATTCCCAAGACAACATGGAATTGTGTCCATATTAATCAATATTATATATTCCAACATTAGTAAACCTGTGTATAAATCATTATAATCATGTATTTTTTTTATGTTTATGTAACTACTTATTTTTGAGATTTTTATTTCCAAAATTGTAATATTATGTTTTATGAAATTTTCAAAAATAATATAAAAATTTAGCTGCATATTATATTTAATCATATTTCACAGTTTTGACTGCATATTTCGATAATTTTTCCCAAACCCTTCATAATATGATAGTTATCCGAGTAAAAAAATAAACCGTTACCTACACGATTTTGTTCAGAAACTTATGCTTATTACGATCATAGATGTGCACCCGAGAGTTCCGAGTGTGCCATTAAACCATTCCCCCCACGGTATTTTCAAATGGGGCCCTATACATTCTAAGTCCCAGAGAATAGGGAGCATGTATTTTAAGTGATCAAACTAGAGTAAAATGTATTTTTTTATAAAATATGTGGTAAAAAATAAATCACGTTTCGAGATAAAAAAAAAAAAACAAACTGTGAAATATTTTGAATTTCTTTGGAATAATTTATTATGATTAAATACGATTATAACAGCTTGATCTTATTGTCTACAAAAGTACAATTAATAAATCACTATTGTAATTATTATCTTGTAAATAGATATTAGATCCAAGGGAATATACACCTTGGTATTTGCGTAATTTGTTTACATATACTATGTACATTATATAATTAATATAAAGGTTACTTGTTAGGAGTGGGCCCAAAAATATTGTAGACATCCCAGGAACGACGCCGAGACGATTGTTCATGTTTATAGCTATTATAGTTGTTATATCTAAACATTATTCTTATAATATACAAATATACTATAAATATGTTATCATTTGTATAATATTTATAATTAATTCAATTATATACAAATGCCTGTATTGAGGAGGTGGGAATTTAAAACGTACATTAGATTTCAAAAGTGCTTTGGAAAACAATCAAAAAATTAAGGAAAAACTAAGATTTTTACGAAACACTTGCAACTTTTGAAAAAATTGATTTTTTTGTTGTAACTCTTATTTCAATCTGGGCTGTAGCCCATAAGTGCGAAATATGACCCAAACGCAACCTAAAAGCGCAAAAATAAATAACCCATAAGCGCAATACAGAATTACCTTTTTAACAGTGGCTTCACCTTTGGTGGGTGGGTTGGGTTGTCTATGTAATTGTTTGTATGTGAATTATACAGAATAATACTTTGGAATATTTTAACCTGTTTACGGACATTTTCAGTTTCAATTTTTTTAGTTTTCATTTTTATGAATGTCAATAAAATTTTATTTGTTGTGTAAAAAAATCTTGAAAATTTAATACAAGGCTCCTAATATATTGTGACAATGAAATTTGAAAAATATTAAAAATCCAATTCACAATTTTTGTATAAGGATTTATTTAACTTTGAAAGTATATTTAATTTGTTCCCATCGGCGGTGAATTATAATTACTGTGAAAGTTTGAGTGTTTGTTTTGTATTTATTTTTTATATCATTTTTTTTTTTCGAATTTAGATTTATGACGTATTATGCTCTATGAGACAAGTTATTTATGCTCTGAGTGATTTGGGAGATATTTTTTGTATTGAGGTACCAAAAAAACCTCTGTATTCCACTATGTTTTGTGTGTTGATTCATTGTGCGTGTTTGCCTGCACAATAAATCTCATATCATTCGATTGCCTACTTACAAGTTTAGTTGACGCAATGACTTTAGTTCACGCATCAGTTTAATTTACTGCTAATTATTACAATAGACTATAAAAAAAATGTATTTTTATATTATATTTTTTATAATAGAACGTGCCGTTATAAAAGTCCTATCAGTCAAAAATTGAAGACACTTTGGAGGTTTCGTAAGAAACATAGGTACAATAAGTAGCCGCGAAGCTAAGTTTATTTGTATTAAATTATCGCACTTCATCAATTACAAACAATAATTATAAACAATTTCTATACTAATGAATTTTAGAAATTACTTAGCCACTTTTTGATATCACAACTTCTCTAACTTGAGCTTTTTTTTCTCAGCGATATCTTTTACAGGTAGTGTTTTTGTTGAAATATCACTAATTTTTTTATTAAAATTTTGGTTATAGATAACCTATTTTTTTTTTGTGTTTTTAGATTTTGAGCGGAGCAATGAATGTTATGGTTTTACAATGATTTGTGTTTTTTTATATTTTTATTTGTGTCTAT
>NC_042493.1:101295757-101314646 GCF_005508785.2 Acyrthosiphon pisum
GATAGGATAAAGTCGGGGTGCCAACGTGAACTTGGCATCACGAAACATGTTTCATTGTGAGGGTTGTAAAACTATGTTGCAAATTTTTTTTCTGGTGTTGCAAATTGTTGCAAATTATTTGCAAAAATATGGTATAAGTTTGGGGACGATACGATAAAGTCGGGGTGCAAACTTCACGGCCGTATTTTATCGTACGAGTTCGAGAATAGGGTCCCTGGGGTTCTAGTTACATTCTATGACATAGAAAATATCGTCGCCTGCTACAAAGTCTCTGCAATTCTTACTGTGATCCAACTGAGTACAAATAAACCGTCACGCGTCGTTTTTAGCAAATTAGCTACGAGTACCCCTAGCTTTCAACAATAGTATATTTTTAGAAAATAATAAACTCTTAATATTATTTTGGCTCAAACAGTTGAATAATGTTAAATTAAATTAATCGTTTTTTATTGACATAAAATATATTTTATTTAAGTCGAAATTACGATGATTTTTTCACCAAGAATTATTTCACGTTAACTGAAATTTTCTTCGACCAATAATTATAACATACTTACTATGAAACCAAAAAGATAAATTCGTTTGTAACGTCTTAATATGCTCTATTAGATTATAAATTGTTAGCTTCTTATATTACTATAAGTCATACGTGTGTAGTTAGAATGTGGAGGTGAATTTAAATTTCTTTGAATCGGGAATCCATGATCGTTTTAAATTACAAATGAGGTAGGTAGATTACGTACGAAGTCAAACACATTATAATAATATGAAAGGCATTACAAATATATCGGTAACCTCAGGAAATACAACAACATATCCAATGTAGAACAGCATTAGGTCCGAACACGGAAAACATCAACAATATGAGAAATGTCTTTAGAAAAACGGAATCGTGAGTAATACAAATTTGAAAAAAAAACACGTAATTTGTAAGTATGTAACTATCTCATATTTGTAAAACCGTAATCGTCTTGTAAAATGTTAAATAAATAACCTTTGTCGTTGATGTTTTTAATGATCAATAAAACAATTATTTTATTGAAAAAGTTAAGTTATTTTATTTCATGATAGTTTAAAAATTCCCAAGACAACATTGAATTGTGTCCATATTAATCAATAAAATATATTCCAATATTAGTAAACCTGTGTATAAAACATTATAATCATGTATTTTTATTATGTTTATGTAACTACTTATTTTTGAGATTTTTATTTCCAAAATTGTAATATTATGTTTTATGAAATTTTCAAAAATAATATAAAAATTTAGCTGCATATTATATTTAATCATATTTCACAGTTTTGACTGCATATTTCGATAATTTTTCCCAAACCCTTCATAATATGATAGTTATCCGAGTAAAAAAATAAACCATTACCTACACGATTTTGTTCAGAAACATATGCTTATTACAATCATAGGTGTGTACCCGGGAGTTCCGAGTGTGCCATTAAACCATTCCCCCCACGGTATTTTCAATTGGGGCCCTATAAATTCTAAGACCCAGAGAATAGGGAGCATGTATTTTAAGTGATCAAACTAGAGTAAAATGTATTTTTTTATATAATATGTGGTAAAAAATAAATCACGTTTCGAGATAAAAAAAAAAAAACAAACTGTGAAATATTTTGAATTTCTTTGGAATAATTTATTATGATTAAATACGATTATAACAGCTTGATATTATTGTCTAAAAAAGTACAATTAATAAATCACTATTGTAATTATTATCTTGTAAATAGATATTAGATCCAAGGGAATATACACCTTGGTATTTGCGTAATTTGTTTACATATACTATGTATATTATATAATTAATATAAAGGTTAATTGTTAGGAGTGGGCCCGAAAATATTGTAGACATCCCAGGAACGATGCTGAGACGATTGTTTATGTTTATAGCTATTATAGTTGTTATATCTAAACATTATTCTTATAATATACAATTAATATACCATAAGTATGTTATCATTTGTATAATATTTATAATTAATTCAATTATATACAAACGCTTGTATTGAGGAGGTGGGAATTTAAAACGTCCATTAGATTTCAAAAGTGCTTGGAAAAACAATCAAAAAATTAGGAAAAAACTTAGATTTTTACGAAACACCTGCAGTTTTTGAAAAAATTGATTTTTTTGTTGTAACTCTTATTTCAAACTGGGCTGTAGCCCATAAGTGCGAATATGACCCAAACGCAACCTAAAAGCGCAAAAATAAATTACCCATCAGTGCAAAACAGAATTACCTTTTTAACAGTGGCAGCTATCCTAGAGTAGAGGTGTAGCGCCCGCTTCACCTTTAATTATAGGTGGGTGGGATGGGTTGTCTATGTAATTGTTTGTATATGAATTATACAGAATAATACTTCGAAATATTTTAATAGTATAATTTATAGTGACTTTATTTATAGAATGTAGATTGTAAGGTTGTAGGTACTCTACTAGATGTCTAGATTTATTAATTAAAAAAAAAATTAATGAAAACCGGGGGTTTTTACGCAAAATTGACTTTGGTTTTACGTGTAACTTTAAAACAAAAGACCGTTGACATATGAAATAACCACTGGTTGTTTATATTATCATTTTCTATAAACGATAAAATTAAAAAAAAATTTTTATTTGTTTCAACCTGTTAACGGACATTTTCAGTTTCAATTTTTTTTAGTTTTCATTTTTATGAATGTCAATAAAATTGTATTTGTTGTGTAAAAAAATCTTGAAAATTACAATAGACTATAAAAAATATATATTATTATATTATATTTTTTATAATAGAACGTGCCGTTATAAACACCCATCAGTCAAAAGTTGAAGACTCTTCGGAGGTTTCGTAAGAAACATAGGTACAATAAGTAGCCGCGAAGCTAAGTTTATTTGTATTAAATTATCGCACGTCGTCAATTACAAACAAAAATTATAAACAATTTTTATACTAATGAATTTTAGAAATTAGTTAGCCTCTTTTTGATATCACAACTTATCTAACTTGAGTTTTTTTTTCTCAGCGATGTCTTGTACACGTAGTATTTTTATTGAGATATCACTCATTTTTTTATTAAAAGATTATAGAGGTTATAGATAACCTATTTTTTTTTTTATGTTTTTAGATTTTGAGCGGAGCAATGAATGTTATAGTTTTACAATGATTTGTGTTTTTTTATATTTTTATTTGTGTCTATACACGGTAAGTAGTTGAAATAATTGGTTTTAGACAATACACTCGACAGTCGACGGCAACTATATCGACATCTTTCAATTATATAGTGCGTAAATTAATATAAAATGTAAATCTGACACAAGACTATTAGTTTTCCCCTTTGGTAATAGTAACGTCAATTACATAATATAAAATTATAATGTGTACGCTGTTGTACACCTACCTTCAAGGGCAAAAAATATATTTCTAAATACATTTTAAATATCAATAAAAATCGTTTATGTCGTCTATGAAATATTATTTATAATAATTTGCACAACAGAGGTCAACCTTTTTTTTTAATTGCTTGAAAGACTAGGTAATACGTAAATATCATTAACAGGTATACATATACTATTATAAACAAATTTATTAAATACGACATAATATGTCTAGGTACCTATATTAATACGGTGATAAATAAACAAAAAATATTGATTGATGGATATCAAAGCAGAACTTTAATGCTGTGGCGACGAAGGTAAAATAAATTGTAATAGATTTTCGCTAAGAGTCGGCCGGCCCGTCAATCAGTTCATTAGTTTAGGCTACAGAGAGGTCGAAATATTTTCGGTAAAATTTCACAGGCTAAAGACGAGTTGGCCATCAAGTGTAACATACTGCCATCGTGTCACGAGCTGGTTGGGTTGAGATTTATTATTATTGTCAGGAACTCTAATTTTTTTTTAAGTTTTTGAGTGCCCTTTCTTTTATTTATCCAATTCAAGCACTGATCTCATGAACCGTGAAAGTTAGACAGTTAACATTTTCACAGATGATGTATTTCTGTTGTGCTATAACAACAAAATATACTAAAAATCCATCATAATATACTGTAGATAATGGTACGAAACCCTTCGTGCGCTAGTCCATCTCGTCAATGTTATAACGACACACCAGCCGCTGTCGTCTGTCACCGGTCGCTGTGTGAGTGCGTTATAGAGTATATTATTTTATAAACCTTACTGTTGCCGCCCGAAAGAGCAACAATATTATTATATGTCTCTTACTATACCGCCGGCCGACACACACTCACACACGCAAACATTATCCATGAACTATATTGTTTTATTTTTGTTCCTAAATGTTATCTTGTGAATTATTATATAATAATATTATGTAGATTACGCGTGATCAGAGATTTAGGCACGACAGCCCGAACCAGTTATCGAAAAACGGTCAACCAGACTAGAAATATTATTGTCGTGTCGCGAAATCAAGTGCGAATCGCCGAATATTATTTTACATATAGAAATACATATAGGTATATATTTTAGATATCTCCAAGTTAATTATTATATTCGATAACAGGCGCGAATTGCCACACTTTACATTATATTATATTTTGTATTTTATCGTGTATTATTATTATTATTATTAAGGTTAGGAGCACCGACCAAATTGTGAGTAAAAAAACTTTATTATTATATTGTATATCAGCTTTAATAGCTATCTCATATTACATACTATTGAGCAATATTATTATTCTTAGCGGCTCTAATAGCTTGTCATATTATTAATTGTTAATTGTATCAGGCGGCCAATTATTATATTATTTTTGACTGTTGGGCCAAAAGGGCCATAACATTTGCTTATTGTGTATATTGAAACATTTATTATATTATATTATTATATTTAATATCGTAAATTCGTGTTGACATTTTATTCTAATATAAGTACACACACCCACACGTATACTGAATACAGATATACACATGTACACACTCACTTCAGACGTAGTTCATCAGTATTTGCACGGCAATTCCGCTCATTGCTGATCGAACTACACACACCTCTACTCACGTACACATACGCAGGTCGCAGGCATACCAGTCGTGAAATTATTATATTATTTCATGCGATGTAAAGTATTGTGGATACAGGCGGGCGCACGGTCTATTATTGTTCGATCCCGGCTGCAACACTTACAATACTATAGAAAAGCATAATATATTTTGAAATAAGGCAATAAAACCCTAGAAATATTTTTAAAAAAACAACTTTAAGATAAGAAATGTATAATTATGTTTATGCTGATCGATGTTGCTGTAACAAAGTTGATGCCCATCAGCCCGCGTATTCTCCAGCCACACAGGTTTAGTTGAGGCCCGCCACTTTTATTTCTCGTATTTTCGATGTGTTATTGTGCTAATCATTTTTTATACAGATAAAAAGGTACGAAAACCACGGTGTTAAAAATAATAATAATAACACGATGAATACACAAGTATGATATATCGGTATATATGTATATTCGCTTCCCAAACGGCTCCCGTCTATTTTTTATTATTCCCAATCGGATCCCGTCAAAAAAGGTTTTACAAACTGGTCAATTCCCATACGGCTCCCGTCAAAAAAAGTTTTACTGGGGGTGACTCCGTCGTTTATATTACATAAAAAAAAAGGCATTTGCAACTTAGTTATAATATCTACAGAAAAAGAAATTGCTAACCAAATAAAATATAATGATATTATTGACACATTTGCTAATTTAAGACATATCAAGGTTAATTTATAATATATTAGATTCCAAGTGGAACGAAAAATGTATTTATTTTACAATTATGTGTATTTTTGAGGACAATGTATTTATTAACTTTTACCATAGTACGCTCTGTAGTATATAATATAATATATGAAAGATAAAAATCATACTTACCTACAAATTGTATACATATCAACAGAAACATTTAAAAACGGTGCATATAATTAATAAAGTAACTTCTAAAATAAATACAAATATAAAACATGAGATATCATTTTTAATTGCAAAACTACAGTCCGAATAAAATATGACGGAGATCGTGCTTTATACGCATTAGAATTAATAATACTAAACAAAAATGCTGGCATAAAAACTAGCACGATTAATGGATATATTTAACTAATGAATTTAAGAATTTACGTAGCCCCTTTTTGATATCACAACATTTCTGACTTGAAATTTTTTTTCTTAGTGAGGTTTAAACATGTAGCGTTTTTGTTGAGAAATTCAAACATATTACACATATACACACGTATTATATACACACGTATTATGTTGAAAAATTGTACTTCTATCGTTAATAATGAGTTATGACGTTAATAAAATGGTAAGTTGATAATAATTGGTATGTAAATTGTTTATAATTATTTATACTTGATGAAGTTCCATACAATTTTATACAAATTATTTAACTTTGTTTGGAGGTTACTCATAGCATTGTAACATGGTCGGAAATGACCCGTTAAATATAAGATGTTTGGGGAAGAAATTAGTTGTTTTAAATATATATTTTTACCGTAGCTCGAGAGCACGAATGGTATTAGGATCTTAATATTTAAAATAAATAACGATTGGTCTAAATTATAATTAATACAAACAAATTTATTATTACTTACAATATACGAACAAAGTTACCAAAAATGTACGATTGTACGGAGTTAAGGTGAACGCGATGGAGTCGCGGAGAACTGTATTTTTCTTACGTAACGGTATCGGAGCCTTACAATCATAAAATATATAAAAGGCACCTATACCGGAAGGGCTTAATATTCATCGCATGATAACATTATTATGCCTATTGTGCATACGATGCTTATAAAATAAACGTAATGAGTATGTTACAGCATGTACTTACCGTTTATAGCCATAAAATAAAAATAAAAAATTGGGATGTAAATATTCACCTAAGCGGGTTCCCAAAGCGCGCCCTCAAAGTCCGTCCCCTCTTCTTTAGATATTATCTTGTTTTAGGATTACGGGCTACTTTTTGGAATATAAGTAACAGGAACCTAATAATGTTGATCGTGATGCCCGGTGAGCCGCGGCCGCCGCCGACAAAGTGAAAATTGATGAAAGACTACCGTTTACTGAGTTGCAACTATAGTCCATACGCCCCTGGTACTCGGGACCTCGCATGCCAACGCACGTAAACCTTTATTTAAAATATAAGTTTAAATATTAGTATATTTTTAAAAAAATTTAACAAATTTAAAAAATGGTTAATAAATGAGGATATTGATATTATGTTAATATTGACGAGGATAAACAACGTAAATCCTATTAAAGCACTGAAGTAGGCACTTAAACGGTCTAAAGCTACACCGCTAATATGAAACTATACATAGTCAGTGCCGTGAAAAATTAGATAGGTATCGTCACAGTATTTTGATACGCATCCGCCGCCCTTTACTTCGCCTTTATCGTAGTTGTCCACTTCGTATTGGATATCAATCATAATATTATACACACGTAACTTCCGTATCACCCTTAGTATCTCCGTGGAAAATCAATATATTTAAATGCAGTTTTTTTTACAGTAATAAGTATGGAAATTCTGCTCGAATAGCTTAATATTCGATTTTTATTTCAAAAATTCAAAAATTATCATAAATTTTTTTTTAGACAAAGTAGTTCTTTAAATTTCCAAGATCATTTTGTTGGTCGTATTTTTAAAATAGTTCAAAAAAAAAAAATTTTAAGTTAATGAAAATCGCCCAAGTTAGAGGTAATTATTATTTTAAAATTCTAAGAATAATAGTTATAATACCTATGCATTCGGAATTGGCAAAATACGATAAATAATAAAATAATAAATAATGTTAATAAATTATTTTAATCACCCTGATTTTTCGAATAAAATTAAAAATAATAATTAGCTCTCGGTGTATAATTAGTCGAACACTCACGCTTTTCTCTTTTATTCTCGGACGGAAGTCGTCGTCACGTCATAATATACATCGATAGAACCGCTCTTTTCTACGTAATGCGCTGGCGTGAGACATAATTGTTAATATAATAATGATATAGTACTATATTCATCTGATCGACACACACTCGCTTTTTTTCGTTGTCACAATATACAGTATGTCCCAGAAGTCGTTAATTTTAGCCGAAAAATCAGCGTGTTTGTAATAATTATTAACGTGCAAATCGTATTTCGCTAATATATTATGCATAGGTATCATAACTATTATTCTTAAAAATTCAAAATAATAATTAGCTCTAACTTGGGCAATTTACATTAAAATTTAATATTTTTTTTTTTTTTTGAACTATTTTAAAAAATAGAATTAACAAAATTGCTATCTTAGAAATTTAAAAAACTTATTTGCCTACAAAAATTCTTTGAAAATTTTTGAATTTTTGAAAAAAAAAATTGAATATTATTCTATTCAAACAAAATTCACATACTTATAACTGTAAAAAAATCCACATTTAAATATATTGAGATGGAGATACTTACGGTGATACGGGACTTCTGGGACATGCTATATAACATAGAACAAAATCAACGATTGAGAAATGGAGAACTACGACATGGGATGGAGGTGAAGGAGATGAGCATACTGCGTAAGACTATAGTACCACTGTATTGATACCTATCTAATTTGTAAATCATATTAAACCAATATTAAAAAACGATGAACCAAGGATGAACGTCACCTTTAATATTTAAAAACATATAAATATAGTAATTTATAGATAATAATAAATGTTTGGTAAAAAATAGTTGAACAATATATTTAATTAATTTAACTTTGAAAGCATATTTAATTTATTCCCATCGGCACTGAATTATAATAACTGTGTAAGTTTGAGTGATCGTTTCGTATTTATTTTTTATATCATTTTTTTTTCGAATTTAGATTCATGACGTATTATGCTTCGAGTGATTTGGGACATATTTTTTGTATTGAGGTATCAAAAAAAAATCTTCGCATTCCTATGTGTTTTGTGTGTTGATTCATTGTGCGTGTTTGCCTGCACAATATATCCCACATCATTCGATTGGAGAACTACGACATGGGACGGTGGTGAAGGAGATGAGCATACTCCGTAAGACTATAGTACAACTGTGATGATACCTATCTAATTTGTCATAGGCAGTGCCGGATAAACTGTCGGTGCAAGCGGTGTATTCCACCGGGGCCCCGAGTTTTTCAAATATTTGGCCGCAGTGTTGGGTAAATTACTTTTGAAAAATAATGCAATTACGTTCTCGTTACTTCAAATATTTTTGTTTAAATTAAATTTGCGTTACCTAAAATTATATTTATCACGTTACATTACATTTTCATTAATAGCAGTGCGTAATATTGATTAATTTTTTTTATCTTTTTTTTTTTTAACCATATTCAATTCATACGATTCAATTATTATGTATATATTTTACGATCCTAGATCTAGTGATAATAGTCGATAGACCTATTATAGTATTATGTAAAATAATTTCATCTATATGGCTATATTATAGTCATTTAAGTCATAATAATAAAAATAATATTAATAATAACAATAATATTTTATTAACGGAATAAAATTCCAATTTACAAAAATAAAAATAATGACAGTTTCATAGGTGTGTTTTATCCTAAAAAATTAAAACAAATGATATAAGAACGAGAGAAAAAAAATAAAAATAAATATAATATATTTATATATAGAAATTAAAAGTTAGACAATTGATTATATAACAATTCGATTGAATTAAATATAATAGTAGGTGATAATCTAAAAATATCAATTTAAAGAGCTAAGAGTCATATTGAACAGGTCCAAGTTATTAAAAAGTTACCATATGACATTAATATATAGCAGAGTAGTATGACTTTTACTTAGTTTTAATAATTGATAAATAAAAGGGATGTTTATTTCTTGAATTTTTTATATTTACATTGAAATTAATATACTCTAAAAGTTCTGGGCAATCAATAAAATAATGTAATAGTTTAAAAAGAAATTTTAAATGTACTATTTAAAGGAGCAATATTAAAAAAAATACTAATATTAATATACCCAGAATGAGGACGTCTTTCAAAATGACATTTAAAAGATAAATATCTCAAAAAATTATTTTGTATACTAGATAGACTCTGGTTTTGACAAATGCTATCAGAGTGCCAAATTAAAGAGGCATAGTCAATATGGGAGCGTACTAAGGAATAATATAATATTTTTAAAGCTGAACTATCGTTGAAATCACTACACATACGTTTTAATAATCCCAACTTCATATATGATTTATTTCGAATAGAATCAACATGATTGCTAAAAGATAATTTTGTGTCAAATGAAACTCCTAGGTCTTTAATAATATATTTATGTATAACACATTTGTATTATATAAAATATAATTATAAAGTATAGTATTTTTTTTTTAAAGAGTACGAAATAATGGAGCATTTATCAATATTTAAGGACATTCCATTATAGATACACCATTTATAAATATTATCTAAGTTGGCGTGAAGTTCCAATGAATTATCCATACATTTTTTTTTAAAAATATTTTAGTGTTTTCAACAAATAATAGACATTTTGAGCAATTCAGAACTTTATTAATATCGTTAATGAAAAAAGAAAAATGTAATGGAGATAGGTGGTCACCTTGGGCAACATCTGATAAGACATTTATTGAATTAGATATACAATTTTCGTATTTAACAACTTGTATACGATTTATTAGGAATGAGTTAAACCAAGGAAGTAATAGATCAGTAAACCCATATAGTTTTAGTTTGTAAATTAATAAAGAATGCCTTTTCAAAATCCGTATAAATTACGTCTATTTGAGCTTTATCTACAAATTAATCTAAAATTAGTATCCTTGTATTTTGTGTTTGATGAAAAAAATGATTAGTTATAATAATTGCAACAAAATTTATAATTACAATTAAATTAAATTTATACTTCAGAACTCACATTTTGTATTATTTAAAACATTAAATTGCAATGGTTTTTAATTTCATTGAACTACGGTGAGTTATTTTTTTTTAAATTTTCATCAAAATTATTTATACATTAAAAAAAAAAACAATTATTATTTTATATCAATCATATCTTTTTTGTTGTGTAAACCACGATGATATATTGTATTCACGATAAATATAATAAATTCCATAGTGTGGGTGTGTTGTATTTAATATAGATATAGTTATCACTTCGACGAGATCGCAGATGAAATTATTTATTTAGTTCGAATACCCCTTATTTAGTTTCTGCAAAACTTCTGTGTAACATTCAACCTATTTGAAAGATAAATTGTGATCAGCCAAACAAGATTAAACATTTATAACGAAATATGCGAAGTGTGATAACCTACTATACAAGTTAGATAATATAAAGCATTAAAGCTGACTGGAGAAATAATTAATAACTTTAATACATTTATTCACATATATCTACGAGATTAAGATGGCTCAAAACTAACTACACTTTTTTCATATAAAATTTAAAAATGTTTGCTACCTATCTAGTACAGCATTTATTAAAGAAAAAGTCAGAGGCCGTGGCCCACCCGACCACCCGTGCGTTGCCTACTATATAAAAAGTCGAGAGACGCTATAGACTTGGAAGTAATCGGTATTAAGAAAAAAATATGAGATAGGTACATTAAATATATTTTTTCCGACATTGGAGCACGATAAATCGATTACGTACGTGACAACAGAGAGGATGTCGCTTTAACGGTAGGTAGGGAATATTATCGATGTGGGGCAATTAATTTCCATCAGACGGTCATTATATTGGCATGAACAGTTACAATATTGACTAGAAATACATTTTTAAGACTTGAAAATTATAATCGATACACTGCGCAGGCGCTCAGCAACAGTGCTCAATAGATGTTTCAGAGTCGTGAACACAAACAACATATTTTACTCGCCATAGCTGTGATAGTTTGATCGAAAAAAGAGTTCGACTTCTCAATTCTCATACAAAAATTGTAAGTATTTGCACATTACTCTTACAGTAAGTTATTAATCTAGTGCACGGATTTTTATGAATTTCCATACATTTTATTCTCGTTGACCGTATGCTAACATGGCAATGGAATTTGTTCTCATGTTCAATATGACGATTTTTACAGTACATAATTTGAGTATTTCGACATTTAATCAATTATTTTTATTTTACAAATTTGTTTGCGGATTTCATTCTTTTATACAGATTTTGGTGTTTTTTTTAGACACTTGAAATTATTACCTACTATTGTTATATGGAAAAATATAACATATTTTCAGTTTTGATCAATAATACATTATGTATACAAATAATACAAATAATACAAATAATAAAAATATATTTGAGAATTCGTTTTTTTACAGATTAAAACTAGGTACCAACAAAACACAAGCTCACCGTCAACACACATCCCCACTGAATGCCGAAGTTACGAGAACGAGAGGAATTATTGTTGAATTCGTCAATGACTTCTTCTATATTGATATTTCTTTTTTTCAATTTGTAATGTACCAAGATAACTTAGTCGTTCTTGACCCATTGTTGTCCTCAGATAAGTTTTAAGTCTTTTTAGACATGAAAATGATCTTCCACAGTTGGCAGTTGTAGTGGGTATAGTAAGAAATATACGAATTATTTATGTTAAAATCGGAAATTCATTTTGAAAATCATCATTCTTAATAAATTCTATTTTCTTTACCATAATACTAGTTGTTTCTATGTTGGAGTACTTCAACTTAAACATTCTATTATAAACTTCAATTTCAGTATTCAGATGTTTTAAATCAAAGTTGTAGGTGTTACAAACAATATTTAATGCTTCGTGTGGTGGATTATCATTGAATATTATTTCTTTTAATCCATATTTTAATATATCTAGCTGTTTTTTTTGAAAATGTTGTTGCATTTCTCTAATATTATGATATCTAAAACTGGATAGCAAATTTCAATACGATAATAATCTTTTAAATTCAAAGTTTGAGGCCCCTTTTTCCCACCACCTAGCTTATATTATGGAACATTTTTTCGGACGCGGAGTGGCTGAGGTTGTTACTTGTCAGTTACTAATTGCTATCACTATTCAAAACTCACTATCGTATTACGATAACACAACAATGAAGAACGTGCAATAATACTGCAACTATGATTTCTAGATTATAACAATTATTTTAATTCAGTGGTATCAACCGTTGATATGCTACCGTGAGCTAGTATTAGTATTATTTAATTTTATATAGTATTAAATACGGTGAATGGTGGGAAGGGGGGTATTACGATCTTGAATATTTTTTGGTGTTGCAAGTGCGACACCGCTCAAATACTAGTGAGCTATGTAGTGTAATGATGTGTGAGGTGTGTATGCGTGTATGTGTGTGTGTATGTGTGTGTGTGTGTGTGTGTGTGTGTGTGTGTGTGTGTGTGTGTGTGTGTGTGTGTGTGTGTGTGTGTGTGTGTGTGTGTGTGTGTGTGTGTGTGTGTGTGTGTGTGTGTGTGTGTGTGTGTGTGTGTGTGTGTAAAATTAAACTAATACTAATGAATAATAACACAGTTTCTATTAAATAATAAGTAGTATTGCTACTAAACGATAGTTTATAAAATATGTACGGCAACACTATAATATAATAATATATTGTGTATGTAATAAACAAATTTCCCTGTGTTGCTGGTAACAATATACAAAAAATAATACTAATAAATTGTAACTCACAGCAACACGGTAATATGGTAACAATATTATTGACTCACGTTTAGTTCGACCAATGTATAGTTATTTAATTGTATTAAAATGCATGTTTTTCAGACAGTAACTATAATTATTATTTATATATTATAATTTGAAATATCGAAATATTTAAATCTAATGAATAATAATATAATATGATATTATGATATTATGCAATTATATTATGATGAGAATATTTTCATATGATAAGAATATGTTATGGTTCCAATAATTGGTGGAAATGTCTTTTCACAAAAATCAATTTTCGGTGGTTACGGGAATCGTACTTTTTTTACGTTTTTGCCGGAAAAAGACTACGTGTAAATCAGGGAACTGGTATTTTGGCGGCAACCGCATTTGAAAGAATTTTTAAAATCGGTACCTAAAATAACCAATAGTTAGTTTTTCTTCATAATAGGTATATAAAGAATAAAATTATAAAAATGTTTAAATTATTGAGAAAACAACTAAATTATGAAACACACATATTTAAATGCCATGATTCCAAAGTCGTAACTCATTTCAAATCGGATAACAATCTCTATTAACATTAATAATGACGTGTTAATTAAATTCTGAATTCATTATATTGTCATAATGAAAAACGGTGACGAATTGATATGATTTTATTAAATATTTAGTAATAAATTATAATATAAGTAACTATTATTGTAAAATCAATGCATAAATTTGGTAAAATCTATGTTAGCAATCGTGTAGCCATAGTTGTCAGTTGGTGTTTGTGTCGTATGGGGAAAGTATCCGTGACCCGTGATATGGAACTGCCCATTTATTTTGTGATTATTGATTTTTGACATTTTTATATTTTTATCAGACATCCGTGGTTAGCTCTCTGTTGTCTAAAAATTTATAGAAAAATTTGGCTTGGTGAAATGGCGTCTTCACATGGAACACATACGCCCAAAGACACTCAAATCATTGTGTCGATTATGAAAGATTTAGGTATCGTTGATACGAACCGCAAGTTTTAAACCATCTCTTGAGTTTAACCACAGTAATTATTAATACAGTGAAATAAATATGTTGTTTTTCACTGTTATAAATATTGTTTGTTTTATTCGTTAGGGTACACAACGCTACTGTTGGACGACGCTAAGACATTTTCAAACTTTGCGAAAAAGAAGAATGTTGATGCAGACGATGTGAAAATTGCAATACAATTGGCACAAGACGGAATATTTTGTCGACCTCCTCCGCGCGATGTAAGATAATTTTGGCTAAAATCAATCGCACTATCAATTGCCGTAATCAATTTTTAAATTTTATTAGGTATGTAGGTATATTAGATTTTAACATTGTGCAACAAAAGATGTTGAATGATGACAAAAGAATTGACCATTATTTACAAAGATGAATTTGTAACTTAATTCGATGTTAAAATGTACAAATGTATATTAGTACCTAATAATTACTACTAAAGATAAGACCTAAGAGTTTATACCTATTGTTTTAATTTTTAGATGTTAATGACAGCAAGTCGTGAAGTAAACAAAATACCATTACCTCCAGTAAGGCCTGCTAGTGGACTGCGAATTCCTCAGGATCGTTCAACTTTCTTACAAACAAACTACAGGCTTAAGAACGATTTGGTAATAGTTCAATAGTATATCCTAAAATATTCCTTTATTAATTGTGTATCTATTCTATAAGTTTTTCAATCTTATTCATTAGTAATTTGCTATTAGACTATATAATTAATTACTAAGCTACAATTTTTTTTACATCACCTAATTAAGTTAACTGGCAAAAAGCGTTGTTCTAAGTTCTAACACAATTTTGATAAGTGTTTTTATTAGGACATCAGTTATTAATTTTAGATTGCAGGTTAATAGTAAACATTTGTAAAACCCTTAGATCATAATATAGAATGAACTTTAGTCTTTTTCTGCGTCTAACATAATCCCCTCTTTGTAAGTCATTTTAAAGTCATTGTTGGCGCAATAATGCGTTGCTCCTTGAAATTGAATGGGCGGTGAGTGGTTATGTTGGAACCAGCTCAGTATATAAGCAATACACACATAGCTCCATCCATTGTATATTATCTAAGGTAATACGATTAATAAATTATAATAGTAGGTATTTATAATCAATGGTCATACTAATAGACCTGCTTTTTGTACACTATGAGCAAAATTGCTTAATATTCTGTTAAATTGAATTTAAATTAAATGAAATATTCTTTATACTTAAATTAATATTTTTAATGTTTTTATGTATAGTATTCTGAAGGAAACATGCGTAAAGACACTAAAACAACAGCTGCAGAAATGTTGGAGGCATCTAGAAAACTACAAACTGAAGACAATCCCTTTCAGAAATGTAATTAAATTTATCTAATTAATTTTATTTAAGAGGACATTATACAGATATGTTTGTCTCTGTTTTACAAGTGCATAACATAACAAATTTTACGCTGAGCAGATCATGTTTAGCTCTGTTAGTTAATACATCAGAGTGAATATATGTCTTATAAAATTTAAAGGTTAGATTATTATTTAGTGCACCTTATATGCTTTTTATATTATACAAATTCATAAAACTATAATGTATATTAAGTATTTCAAAACTTTAAATTGTTTGTACATCTTAAAATGATCATAACTCACTTTAAAATTAAAATATAATATAATATATATGTTTTAATTTTATAAATTTGTTTAATATAAAAATCATATAAGGTGCACTAAATAATAATCTGACCTTTAAATTTTAAAAGAGGTTTATTCACTCTGATGTATAAATGAACAGAGCTAAACGTCATCTGTTAAGCGTGCATGTCATATATTAAAGATATATATACCACATATAAAAATGATATGAGCAAGGTAATTTGCAAAATTTTTCTATGCATTTAATAACAATATATTATAATAACATTTACATTCCTTAACATACATCTTCATTAACAATTTAAAATAGCATCTTAATATATGCCTGTTATATATCTAAAAAAAAATGTTCTTATCTATTAAGAGTAAACTCATCAGTCAAGTAAAACCACGCTCAGGTGAAATAAGTGGAAGAAATTAACCTTTCTGCTATTGCTAGCGTCAATGGGATGCGCTAAACGTATATCTTCTCTTGTGGAACCGAGTATTTTATATTTTTTTTCTAAATTCATCGTGATCATATCTGTATTTTTTTAGCACTGTATGTAATAATTTATGTAGACTTTTTGGTAGTATGTTTTAACAGACCAAATGTAAATATTTCTTAGTATGCACATGCCTCAAAATAGAAACATGACATCGGAATTAACTGATTTTATTCAGTGAAAAATGAAGCTTATTATTTTATCTGATCTACAAGTTGATATTACTATTTCTTCTTGATAAATCTAGATCTAATTGATATAATTCAACTTAAAATTTCTATCTATTTTGCCATTCGGGTTCTATATTAATGATCCATCTGGCTTAAGTAATTAAAAATAATTTCATATTCATTATTTTATTTAATAGAACATTTAAATGATAGGTAATTATTGCAAGTTACCTTCATCTCTGGCCTTTATATGTACAAAATATGACATTTAAATCACTAATAACAAATAACTTAAATTGTTTTCTTTAATATATCCCATACATATCAACAAATCTGTGTTGTAAAAGTTAATTTCAGAAATGTGAATAGTAGATATATATGCTGAAATATCTATTTACGGATAACATTTAATACAGACTAATATATTAAACAATACAATTATGAGGATTGTACATAATAATATATATAACAAAAAAAATCAGTTTGAAAAGTTATTACAGAACTAATACCAATTATATCACAGACAGTGATGACTGATGATTTTGGATTTGAGTATGTCAGAACCTAATATATGCTATGATAATGAAACCCAGAAACACCCAAAAAAATATTCACATATAATATGGACTTTCAATAGTATTATTAATTTTTTTCATTTGTTTATAATTATTAAAATACACTATATTATACAGTAATACTAATATATAAAATAAAGTACCACCTATATTAATATTTCTAAAATGTTAATTAAGTACCTATATCACAATTTTTTCTTAAATGTTTTCAATAGTGTAAATACAAATCTGTTGATGGAAATTTCACCGTATTTATATAAAAAAAAAAATAAACACACGCTTACACTCTTCAGATAACAAAGTTTTTGCTTTATACATATTTTATTTAATATAACATACTACATAGGTTCAGCAAATTAAATTATTATTCATCACACAGTGACATACAATTTAGATATATTATCTGTTTTGAACATAGCAAGAAATTATTATGAATTTATTACTCTTAAATTTTAATAATTACTTTCATATTTTCAATAGCTATTCAAATGATGAACAATTCAATGGAGTTTGATTTGCAAGAAATAATTGAAAATCATCAAAGCAGTCAAGAAAGCATTGGAGAAAATGAAAAAGATGAATTTACTACGTACTCTGATATCGACCTTGATGATATTGTTTAAAAACTACTTGATATGTAATTTATCAGGGATAACAAAGGTAATTAAAATACTATAAAATAGTATCATCACTCTTTTATTCAATATTATACTTTAAAATTTTCTTTAATTTACTGTTTAAAGTCTATTAACACATTGACTACCATGTGACTGCCGGCTGTCACCTGTAATTCTCAAATTTATATTATTTTCCGACTGCCGTGTCGCATTACTACCACTTCACGTCATGATATCCGTTGACCATAAATTAATATGGTTTTATATTATTCACTTTTCCATGGCTCTACAATAATCAATGTATATAAAATCTAAATACCACCCACTCACTACTTCTCAAAAACTACAAAACAAAATAACATTTGGAATAATGGTTTCTCTAATGCTTTAGCTGCGCATTAAGAAAGTATTTTCCAATATTCACATTTTAATAGGTGGCCACACAGAGATTTTGAGATTCATTGTTTTTGTTTATAAACATTTACCATTGGTTTTTTTCAAATACAATAGTACATACAAATTTGGATTGACATGGAAATATAATATACATAGCGCACCAATAATAAATATTGTGTGACCACCAGAGGTCCCATTGTAGTCAATGTGGTATAACTAATAATACATTTATCAGCTTTATGTTTATAATTTTTAAGTCAGGATTTGATGTAATATACAGCTTTATACAGCTGTTATAAAACTATGATGATGAACATTGTACTATATAAACTTATAGGATATAATATATTTAATAATTATGTTT
>NC_042493.1:101315312-101316511 GCF_005508785.2 Acyrthosiphon pisum
ATTACCATGATTATATTGGAATCATGCAGTTAAAATATTTTTTACTTCACAGTTGTTAGGGTTTTTATCAACTATAAACAAAGATACTACAATAAAGAAATTATTCAGTTTTCTAGTTTTGGTTTATAAATGCATTTTAAGATATCTCAAATAATTTATAAATCTATAGGCTAATATATTATCAAGAATCTGTTTATTATTTCATGATATTATCAGTCATCTTGCTCGATTATTTTATCAATTCAGTATATTTTTTCTACTTAAAATATTAACACAATTTATTGAAGTTTTATTACTAGTCATCATAAGTCACTTTATTGGAAATTATATCTAAAACCTCAACTCGTCCGGTCCACATCATCAAGACAAGATAAGATACACATCAGTCATATGTGTTTAATATTCCATCCTAAATTCCTACCTTCTACAACCAAGAGTTGATATGTGGCAAATTTTTTAACAAGCACAATTTGATCATTAAAAATGTAATGTATTACATAATTTATAATTAAATTTGTAAAAATCCGAAAACTCTGTCATTAAATGTCCAGGTGATCTTTAAATTCTTAAATGCATTTTAATGATTCCTTTATTAATCATATATGTACCCATGACAAAATAGATAAATGCATAGTGTCTGAGTGCTGTGATCCAGTGTCCTATCCACAATATTTTGTTAGGGTCCAATCAAAAAATGTATTCATGTTACATTTTATATTCTGAGGGGAGCGAAAGAATGTATTGATTTTACAATGATGTGTGTTTTTTTTATGTCAGCAACATTTTGGATAATAAGCATTCTTCGATTTTTGAGATCAGCATCTTTTCTGTTAGAAAAGTGAATTTAGTTAGTACTTTTGGGAGGTCCTATTAGTTTAATAAATGTGAGTTTAAAAAAATCAGAAATACATCAGCACATAAGATCCTGTACAAAATTTCTACCAGAAGGATTGCTTGGCTTGATATTAAGACTTATAAAAACACGCAATATGATCAATGATTATCCATCAAAATAGAAGTTAATCCATTTTGGGAAACCTTATAGCATTGATATAAAAATATAATGTTTGTTCAATGGAATACCGTATTTTGGGATTGGTAATTAATAATATTGGTTAATAATTATAATGATTGTATTTTTTTACATTTTTTTTTCCTCAAAAACGGAGGATTTATTAATGCTACCACTTTTCATTTGA
>NC_042493.1:101317130-101319587 GCF_005508785.2 Acyrthosiphon pisum
CCCCCCCCATCGACCATATTATTATTACTTTTTCAAAAATAGTTTCAACTGTCAACTATAGTAAGCAAGACGTAAATTTCATATATGTCTTACCAGAATTAATTTTTGAAAAAACGGTGTATTTGCATACCAATTTTCATAAATCATCTGTAATTTTTAGGTAAAAGTATGAATTACTTGTATGAAATACATTGTATTAAATTGTTTAGCCTTAGCTATATAGAGTACATTTAATATTTTATAAGTTTTAAACTACAAATTAACTGTAGTTTTGACGAAATTTGAACTTTAAATTATTATAAAACATAACTATGATGCCTATGTATCGTTAATATTTTAGCTATAATAAAACTTACGCATTACATTTTTAAGCTTTTTGACCAAATGAATAATTTTTTATTGACATTTATAGAAAAACAAATTTAAATTAATCAAATACAATCCAAATGAGGACAGTATAACCAACCTGGTTACCAAACAATTTAAATAAATTTTCATTTTTTTTCTTCAATTATTTTAGAAAACAATGAGCATTTTCAATTTCGACCTCCTATAAGTATCAACTAGATCCAATTCGCTTCTAAAAACATACATTGTAACTTATTTTCTACTATTTTCTACTTAAAATATTAAAATTGGCGCTGAAAAGTAATAACGTGTATCTTTAATGGAAATAGGTAATTATAATAATAATTATCGTCATTGTTAAATTTATTATTATTTTTTTTTTAACTTTACAGTTCACACTTCACAGTTAAATTTGAATTATATTTTATAATTTATAAATTTAATAAATAATCATTACATCTATTATCATTTTTCTTTTTTAGAAAATATTTAAATACTAAAAAATAAAATAATATTTTACATGTTATTTAAAGTCATACGATCAATATCATTGAATTTCTGGCAATATATAAGTGCTTGTTTGAAATTGTAATGTCCAAACGTTCTTAGGTATTTTTTTTAAAGTAAGAACCATGGAAAAATTACGCGAAAAAATCAAAAAATTGTTAAAATTGCTTTATAAATTAATAAATTAAAGAAAATCGCAATTCAATTCCAAAACTTCCAAAAATTACACTTAAAATGTTTATATTTTAATTCGTATTGGAACACTAGAAGAAATGTTGCAAATGCAACTATGCCTTAATTATTTATACTTTTATTATTTTACTCTAATATAGGTATACATTAGATTGGGGTGATAATTGATATATTATAATATAGGTTTACAAATGATAACGATTTCCGCTTTAATTACGTTGTAATATAATATAGATTTATACAATAAAATTACCTATATTATAATATTAAGAGGACGCCACACCTGCCACACCCACTTATCAACTTTTTGTACTTAAAATGTTCATAAATACCCATATTTTTATAGTTTATAGTTTTTAGTAAACATTTATTAATGAAAACGGAACATTGTAAAATCTTAAAAAACCGAACTATCGTAAAAAAAATTCCATCAAAACGAAAATTATGTTCGAACCATCAAATTTTAATAGATCTAATGATTCTAATTTGTAAGCTAGTAGCATAAAACTTGAACTGCTGAGCATAAATTTGATATGTAACGCGTTTGTAAGACAGAGGCAACACAACGGGTGTGGCCAGTAGCATACCTAGGTCATTCTTACGAGGGGGGGGGAATATATTTTCACCCACTCTTAAAATATAAATTCTTTTAAAAAGTAATGTTACAACTAGAATGATTCTATTAATATACACAGGAATTGGGCTTTTTTTATATTTGTAAAAAATAACATTTTAATGCTTAAAATAAAAAAAATTTATTGAGTTAAATATAATAATAATATACATGTTATAATTTATACACTTGACATCACCTCTCCACTACTCGGCAACCGATCGACCGCCCAATAGTACCACGCCAACCGCTCCGCTGTACCACGACTATCGCTCTATCGTACCTCGACTGCTACTCCATCAAACTGAGATCACCTCACCACCACTCGACGAAAACCGAACGACCGCCTGATCGTACCACGATCACCACTACGCATAGGTGAAACTAACGTTAAGATTCTGGCAGAAAGGGGGGGGGGGCTACAGCCCACCAAACAAAACAATTCATTTAAAATAACCCATAGGTGGCTTACATCTATTTCAATAAGGAATATGTTTGTGAGGGCTAAATCGTAGTCAGAGGGCAAAGCTCCTCCCCGTAGTACGTGACAGCCACCGCCTCTGCACCGTGACAACCGATACATTTTAAGTAAAAAAAAATAAGTGCATTTTTTATTGAGCATATTATGCGTTATTACTTTTTTAAGCGCACAATGCACATTTATTAGGTACTTTTTAAGTTCATTAATTTCCGAGCCTTAGTCATTACTTACACACACGATTATAAGGACCGTTTACCTTTAGAAAACTACGATTTAACACGATTACAGATGATCGGCCTACAATTTTTCACTGTCT
>NC_042493.1:101321116-101321889 GCF_005508785.2 Acyrthosiphon pisum
GCGCCGGTAGGCAGCCACGCACAGATTCTTTTTCGTCTCATTTTCTCCAACTCTGTGTATACACGGCGCGTCTTCATTTGTCGTTCTGTATATAGGTTAACTACGTATCGCCGGACACCGTTTTACATTTTATTTTATGTAAGATAAACTTACAATACGTGATTACACGCTCCTTCCCATAGTTTCATCAATTTCACTAGAAAATATACAAAGTACTTTTTACGAGCTATTGAAAGTGTTATATTGTATAAGTAGAAAATAATTAATATTAAGATGACATATGTATATTTGATTGTTATATAGGTACTTATATTGTAATAATATTTTGAATTTATAATAAAATAATGACTTAACATTGATACAATTTTAGTATCAATTACATTTATCATATCATCACATCCATTTATCACATCCATTAATTTAATCCCCATGTTCCTACCAACTACAAAATCAATAACCTGAAAATTTAGTTCTCACTTTTGCAGTACGTCCCACGACGCACCCGTTTTTATATTGGTTTGTTTTACATTTGTAAGACTGATACATCATATGACGTGGGTGTAGCGTCCCCTGAATTTACTTAAACCACAACCGACTATCACATTACATAGATATTTGTTGTCTCTGTCTTACATGTCAAATTTACGCTTAGCAAATCACGTTATTAGCTCCGTTAGTAGAATGACTTAACCTAACCTATTATGAAACTATTTGGTAATAATATAGTTATAATATTATCTGTGTTTGTATATGTGCTTTTTACGGTAATTCAG
>NC_042493.1:101321939-101322766 GCF_005508785.2 Acyrthosiphon pisum
CCAATGACATTGAACTGCATCGTCGAGATTGATATAGTAAAATCCGCATTCGGCTAATTTGTACTTATTTTGACCGGTGTTCGATGGAAACGACTTAAAAGTTCGTAACCTAGATACAAATGTAGAGAATTCTGGATGGGCTGGCGTTGAATTGAATCGTATTTGGTCGACCAATGACTGGATATCGTTTGAACATCTTTGGAAATTCATTTTTAAAAAAAATTAAAGAATAACTTAGAAAAAAACAATTTGATGAGATGATGAGAAAATTAGTGAACGAGACACAACTTGCTCAAACACTTAATCGTTAGTAACTGAATACATGATAAAATAAATTTTTTTGTCATGACTGGATATAATAAAAAAAAATAATCAACTTTAAAAAATTAAAAAAAAAAATAATTGTAAATTTGTTTATCAAATTTAGATAAAAAAAACAGTGTAACCAACATGAGTAGAAATGAAATACTGTAAATATTTTTACGAGGTAGAATTTCGTAGACAATCAGTGTGAAATGTGTTACACGGTAAAATAAAAGTCTTCAAGGGGGACATTCCCCCTTGAAAAAAAAAAATTACCGTGGAAAAGCTGGCTGTGAACATACAAATATATACTACTACGCTGTCGAGCAGATATATTATTATATAGATTGTGTTGCGTTCCATGGAAGTGATACAATATAATATATCAACAATATTTTAGCCAATTCATTTTAACATTTTTAATATGCATAATCCTCGGTAGGCCACATCAAAGAAAACCCTAAATACGCCCTACCCCCGCTAACGGTGGTCTTATTGTTAAGAGGCCGTTCTGGTACGAAAAT
>NC_042493.1:101322816-101329176 GCF_005508785.2 Acyrthosiphon pisum
AACCTAGATTAACTTCTCACGTTTATTTTGTTGAAAAAATTCATGTTTCTACGACCAACGAGAGCTGAGGAAAACTTGAAGTACGAAACCATGTTTTTGGTAAGAAAAACACGATTTTATAACCGTCATGTGCTAATCTACTGACACTAGCGGCAGCATTCGAAAATAGTGTTCATACCACTACCCCGCGCTCGACTGTAACCATACCGCACCATAATTCAAAACCGGATTTCATATCGCGACCGGCCCGCTTGCCGTTTATAAATAAATCGGTACGAAAACAATTATGTTGGTGACAGAATTGTTTTCATAATACCCATATCGATTTTATATTTCGTATATTATTATTATTCTGCTCGCCGTGTTTTACACAAACTAAAAATCTCACATCCTAAAATTGTTATAAATCGTTTAAAAAACTGGCAATTTAAATAATTATTTTTTTAAGCTTGTAGAGAATTCGACGAAAAATTTTTTTTAACGTTGACTAACAAAATATAAAATTTAATTCAGTATAATTGTATACCAAAAAAAACCTTAGATACGTCATATGAATAAATGGAAGCCTGTTGAATAAAGTGACCAGCGTAATCAATGCACAACGTAATTCGATAACTTATAATAATTAGAACAACAAACCCCTAATTATATGAACTGAAACTCAATTGTTTATACAAAGCAGTCAAATACGAACTGTATTTATTTTTAATTAGTTAGTAGGTACATTCCTAAATTGCAGATTATTTATTTATTTATTCATTTATTTGTTATATATTATTATATAAACGGGTTGAATCCAATTCAAAATATGATAAAACAAATTACAAATAACACTGAAACACATTCAATGCATCAAACATTCACAATTAAAATATATATATATATATATATATATATATTTACAATCTATACATACAATAAGCACATTCGATAATAGAATGAGAAGCACGTCATAAATAAATAAAATACAATTATATAAAACTATGCAAATAATATTAATTAAAAAAATGTCAAACAGCATAATACTAATATACTATATATATAATACTGTTATTAAAATAATTAAAATTATACAATTTTAATAATTCACAAGCAAACATATTTCTGACCACAATATTTTGGCGCCCCTAAAATACTGGCGACGGGGCAGTTGTACCCAGGCCCCCCCCCCCAAATACAGCCCTGGTTGTTGTCAACATTCATAAATACAACCATACTAATGATCGAGAGTTTGATGAAGACTCCTTGGAAATGGAAAACTTTCAGTGTCATAGAAATACATTAAGTATTTAAGTGTTTACCCAAATCTACATGACATAGCTTAAAACTATCAAAATAAAAAAATACTTTTATTTTTTATTTGAAATTGAGTACCTACCTAATAAAAAAATTTGTATCAAATGTATTAATTAATATTGTTGTTTATTCTATTTGTATACAAATTAGTTGTGTTTGTTACTTTAAATAATTGCCACAGATGTTTTTTATTCATTGTAATAAGTAATAACAACGCAAAATAAATAAGTTAAAATGTAAAATAATTGTATAACGTTATATATTATATTTTCTTTCATTTTTATACACGTAACTACTCAGTGGCGTAGCCAGAATTATGAAATGGGGGGGGGGGGGGTGTTTTAAGTATAGATTAAAACCAAGTTTTTACAGTTTTCGTATATAAATAAATATACTATTTAGGGTTCAGGACCTGACTTGCTGCACTAAAAATTATCGAAATATGCAGTTAAAATTCTCAAAATATGCTTAAATATATGTACCATATAGCAACATTTTTATATTATTTTTGAAAAATCATAAAACATACCTATTGCAATTATTATTAAATCAGCACTTGAGATACCTCACGAAACACTGTTATAATTACGTCGGATAATACATTAAACGCGTGCCTACCTACGAATCTTGTACTCTAATTCGATAAGTTTTTATTTGCACAACTATTATGGGAAAACAATTTAACATCAGATATAATTATTTGATATATTATTTTATTACCTAAGATCATATTATAGTATCCTTATATTTTGTGTTTGATGAAAACAATGATCAGTTACAAATTGCAACAAAATGTATAATTACAATTAAATTAAATTTATACTTCAGAACTCACATTTTGTATTATTTAAAACATTACATTGCAATTGTTTTTTGATTTCATGGAACTACGGTGAGTTATTTTTTTAAATTTCCATCAAAATTATTTATGCAGTAAAAAAAAAACAATTATTATTTTAATTGTTTTAATTCGATATCTAATATCAATCATATCTTTTTTGTTGTGTAAACCACGATGATATATTGTATTCATGATAAATATAATAAATTCCATAGTGTGGGTATGTTGTATTTAATGTAAATATAATTATCGCTTCGACGAGATCGCAGCTGAAATTATTTATTCAGTTCGAATACCCCGGCATGTCGCCGCCGCGCTGACATTAAAGAACTTCTGTGTAACATTCAACGTATTCGAAGGATAAATTGTGATCAGCCAAACATGATTATACATTTATAATGAAATATGCGAAGAGTGATTAGGGACTATACAAGTACGATAGTATAAAGCATTAAAGCTGACTGTAGAAGTTAATTTCCATTTTCCAACACAGTTTGTTATAGTGCGGGTTGCGGGTACAATAAACGTTCGTAAAACTATAAGAGATAATACGTCTCCTTCGATTATTAGACATTTAGACGTTTCAAAACTTCGACGTACACACTAACAATATAGTCGTGAAATGCTTGTCATCATGTCATCAAAACAATCGGAGGACATAAGTATATAACATAATATTATATAATATGTAATACGCTTTGCCGCAACAGCCGCCGCCGCCGAAACTGAAGAAAAGTAACGATTAGACCATGTGTCCCTGGTACTCTAACTCCCTTTTTTTCCGTATTAGTTCGTCTGTTTCAGTTGCGTTTTTACCAGGCCGATCAACCTCACAGACCAACAATATTGTTATTATTATTATTATTATTATTATTGTTCAGTTTAATCCAGCGCGGCCGCACCAGGGCATGGCGTGAGCTAAGTAAATAAAGAATAACTGCTCGACGGTGTGTGTGTATATCCAATCAGGATTTGCCTATTTAAACCGTGTAAAATACAGGTAAATTTGTTATACGACATAACTAATTTTCTAATGCATCAATTAACTCCTAGTAAACTACAAAACATCAGATATATTGTGTAGAACGCGCTTTTGTAAAAATCATCAAAATCGTACGTTTAGAAATAATTAAGTTATAAAAGAAAAAGTGCGAACTTTTTGATGTTAATTTATATTAAATTCATAATCACGTCGCATCATCAATGCCAATGTTTGTTATCTAGTCATCGGAGAAAATAATATGACAAAATTACCACACTATAAACAATATTCCCGTTCTTATAAATTATTGTGTAATTACTAATTACTCAGTATTTACAGAAACAAATATTTTGTCCGTACTTTACGCCGTACTTTATACAATAATACAATATATATATATATATTTATGATATTAAGATAAAAATATAGATACATTATTATTTGCATTCAGGGGTGGTGCTAATCTGGGACCAATGTGGGCAAGTTCCCCCCCAATATTTTATTTCACCCCTTCTTTGCCCACCCCCCTATAATTTAATATTAAACATTTTAATCTAATCTGAAAATGCATTTCATATTGAGCATTTTATTAAATACTACCTATATAATGACATAACAAAAACCCTTCGTAAACTACGTGTAAAAATGGCTAGGTAAAAAAAAAATGTAAGATTTTAAAGCACTATAAAGATGTAATATCATGAATAAATGCTAAGTAAATTGAATTTAAGTAAACTTATTTTGTTCCAATAATTTGTTTACTTGACGAGGAATTTCTCAAAAGAAACAAAGTAATTAAATGGCGAAGGACTATTAATATAATTTATTATTATTTTAAAAATATTATTAACATTTATATACAATTAAATAAATTATTGAAACAAAATAAGTTTACTTGAATTCAATATACTTAGCTTTATAGTGCTTAAAGATCTTATATTTTATTACTAGACATTTTTACACGTAGTTTACGTTTTTGTTGTGATGTCACAAATATTTATCGTTATCAAATAGTGAGTATTTACACAATAATCTATAAGGACGGTAATATTGTTGGTAACATTCGGATGCAACGACGACGATGACCCACGACGTGATTCTGAATTTAATGTAAATTTTCATTAAAAAGTTCGCACTTTTTCATTCATTATTTAATTTCTAAACGTACGATTTTGATGGTTTTTCTAAAAGCGCGTTCTACACAATATTTCTGATTTTTTGGAGTTCACTAGGATTTAATTTATTGATGGATAGAAAATAAGTTATGTCCAATAACAAATTAGTTGCAGTTATTCAGTTATTGTTTTTTAAAGTTCCGTACGATGAAACGAGATCCTATTACTAAGGCTCCGCTGTATGTCCGTCCGTTTGAAACCAGGCTGTATGTCATGAATTATGAAAGTTAAAAAGTTGAAATTTTCACATTTTCATATTCTGTAGCCGCTATAAACACAAATACTAAAAATCTTAGAATATATAATATAAGCAGTGTTACCAACATGTTTATAGCTGATGATGCTACGGAACCCTTCGTGCGCGAGTCCGACTCGCACATGGCCGGTTATTATTTTTATATTTCTTTTTACGACTATGGATCAAACTGTGCAATAATAATAATAGTAATAATATTGGTCTACGAGGTTGGTCGAGGTTGATCGGGCTGGTAAAAATGCTACTAAAACAGACGAACTAAACCGAAAAATACTGAATCGGAGTACCAGGGATTCATGGTCTAATCGTTTCTTTTCTTCAGTTTTGACGGCGGCTGTTGCAACGAGGCGCAGCAGCAGTGGCTTACTCGCTCTATTACTTACACTATTATTATTATCATAAATATTAAATCAAAAAATTTAAGCATTTGTAAATTTTTAAGTTATTTGATAAATCGAAGTACCTATACATTTTTTTTCAACTTTATGTCTGTAGGTTAACCCCTGAAATAATCAGATGGAGAGCTAATGGGCCGGAAAAATATGTTTTCCAGACCAGAATTAATTAGGTACCACTTCGCCCCTGTCTCTAGGTCATCTGATCTTACACCACGTGACTAAATAATTTGAGATTCTGTTTAAGTACGTACCTACTACTTGCCACAGTTCGCATCAACCACAGTTAAAAGATTAGTGGAGTTTGATACATCGGATATGTATATTATAATAAATAATTCAGTTTTGACTAACAAAGGAATCAGCACCTAGGATGTGTATGATAGATGGAATCTAGATAAATTTGAAATATTACCTAGGTAATATAACTACACTATAAAATATACTTATTATAGATATTTTACTTATTCTTACCTGTATAATGACGTCGATGCGTATTCACTATTCTCAATTCTGTAGGTATAAAAAAAGGGACTTTATAACAACATAACATAGACCGTTATAGTGTGGAGGTGTAGACTGCAGTGTTATAATCGTGATCTGCAGGTATCGCGACACATGATTCGTCATTAACCGACAACAATATTATTTTGTTTATTTTATTCTAATGCAAATAATATTATATTATTACACATGGGCTATGGAGTATAATATAGTATAAATCTTATCAATAACCGATGGAAAACCGGCGTCCAGCATACGCCGCGCGACCGCAACGACACAGTATAATAATTAATAACGTTTTTATTTGCACAACTATTATGGAAAAACAATTTAATATCAGATATAATTATTTGATATATTATTTTATTACCTAAGATCATATTATTATCTTATCATATCCTTGTATTTTGTGTTTGATGAAAACAATGATTAGTTACAATAATTGCAACAAAATGTATAATTACAATTAAATTAAATTTATACTTCAGAACTCACATTTTGTATTATTTAAAACATTACATTGCAATTGTTTTTTGATTTCATGGAACTACGGTGAGTTATTTTTTTAAATTTCCATCAAAATTATTTATGCAGTAAAAAAAAAACAATTATTATTTTAATTGTTTTAATTCGATATCTAATATCAATCATATATTTTTTGTTGTGTAAACCACGATGATATATTGTATTCATGATAAATATAATAAATTCCATAGTGTGGGTATGTTGTATTTAATGTAAATATAATTATCGCTTCGACGAGATCGCAGCTGAAATTATTTATTCAGTTCGAATACCCCGGCTTGTCGCCGCCGCGGTGACATTAAACAATTTCTGCAGAACTTCTGTGTAACATTCAACCTATTCGAAGGATAAATTGTGATCAGCCAAACAAGATTATACATTTCTAA
>NC_042493.1:101329226-101332454 GCF_005508785.2 Acyrthosiphon pisum
TAACGTTTTTATTTGCACAACTATTATGGAAAAACAATTTAATATCAGATATAATTATTTGATATATTATTTTATTACCTAAGATCATATTATTATCTTATCATATCCTTGTATTTTGTGTTTGATGAAAACAATGATTAGTTACAATAATTGCAACAAAATGTATAATTACAATTAAATTAAATTTATACTTCAGAACTCACATTTTGTATTATTTAAAACATTACATTGCAATTGTTTTTTGATTTCATGGAACTACGGTGAGTTATTTTTTTAAATTTCCATCAAAATTATTTATGCAGTAAAAAAAAAACAATTATTATTTTAATTGTTTTAATTCGATATCTAATATCAATCATATATTTTTTGTTGTGTAAACCACGATGATATATTGTATTCATGATAAATATAATAAATTCCATAGTGTGGGTATGTTGTATTTAATGTAAATATAATTATCGCTTCGACGAGATCGCAGCTGAAATTATTTATTCAGTTCGAATACCCCGGCTTGTCGCCGCCGCGGTGACATTAAACAATTTCTGCAGAACTTCTGTGTAACATTCAACCTATTCGAAGGATAAATTGTGATCAGCCAAACAAGATTATACATTTCTAAAGAAATATGCGAAGTTTGATTAGGGACTATACAAGTTCGATAGTACAAAGCATTAAAGCTGACAGTAGAAGTTAATTTCCATTTTCCAACACAGTTTGTTATAGTGCGGGTTGCGGGTACAATAGACGTTCGTAAAACTATAAGAGATAATACGTCTCCTTCGTGTATTAGACATTTAGACGTTTCAAAACTTCGACGTACACACTAACAATATAGTCGTGTAAATGCTTGTCATCATGTCATAAAAACAATCGGAGGACATAAGTATATAACATAATATGTACCTATTATTGAGAGGCCGTACGACGTATCCAACATAATATTATAATAGGTACCTATAATAATTGTATAGGCAAATGTCACTAGGTTTTTACGTCTGGCTCCGAGTCCTGGTGATAGTGTTTTTTCAGAAATTCACTCACGTTTCCGTCCGTCTCTCGTACAGCAGTCGACCCATATTGGTATTATTATAATATTATATTATATTGTATTACTCTCATATTGATATTTTTATTTTTCATTGTATAAAAATACCTATATATGTAACATTACAAGATACGAATTTATAAGTGTTGTGAATATTATTATTATCCGCCAAACAGCTATTATAATAGAAGCGCCTAGAACACAAGGGGTATAAGCGACATTTTTAAAAAATCTGAGCTAAGTGCAAAGCTTAACTAAGAACTTTTCATTTTATTTGGTGGTAAAGAGATATAGGTGAATTATTTGATATGTGCTGCGACTTTTAATACATTTTTTCTATAAATATTGATGAAAATGTTTGATGGGACAAAAAGCTTAAAAATGTTATCTATTAACTATTAAGGTTTTTAAAATAACTTATAAGCATATTTTGCAGTTAAAATGATGAGTTATGACAATAACACACATCATTGTAAAACATATTATATATTCCGCTATGATCTGCATTATACACCATTATAATTTATAATACTACCTACACAATAATGTACGGTTTATACTTATCAACTGTTTTTTTGTCTAACTACTGTTATCACAAATTTATTATACATACAATTAATCTCTATTCATTATTAATCGATGGGTCGATCTTAATCATTGCGCCACGCCCGTTTGAAATTAAAAATAAGAATACGTTTAAGACGGTGACGCGTGATGGTGACGGTGACGGTGACGCGGCGGCAGCCGGACTCATAATATTATTATTATCAAACTGAAAAAGAATAATAATAATAATAATAATAATAATAATAATAATAATAATAATAATATGGTTGGTCGGGTTGATCGGGATGGTAAAAACGCTACTAGACGAACTAAACCGAAAAATAGTTCGTCGGAGTACAAGGGGCTCATGGTCTAATCGTTACTTTTCTTCAGTTTCGGCGGCGGCGGCTCGGCGGTTGCGATGACGCCCGGCAGCATTAGAGACACATCGACGCGGCGGCAGCAGACTCATGTTTAGAATTAAATCCACACGCATGCGCAGATCGATGGTTAAGTGGTCAGGCGTAGTACGTTTTAAAATCTCGCTACCAGGGACTCATGGTCTAATCGTTACTTATCTTCAGTTTCGGCGGGGTCTGTTTTGACGACGTGCCAAAAATTGGATAACTAACAAATTCATACAGCTTTGTATTCACTTATCATCTCTAGTTAGTATTATGTTGACAAAATAATTTACGATTTTTACGAATTCCATCCTGATTATATACACGGATATTTTTTAAAGTACCAACTAGATCTAATTAATAATAATAATAAACTTTATTGCAACAAACATATATAATACAAAAAATATACATAAATACGATGAGTATCATATTGCGGCACCCCCTAAAAGCAAAGCTTGTGCTGGGGGAGCGATCGAGTTCTTGTCACCTAAAGAATGCACATACATTTAAATAATATAATAACAATAAAAATTATATAACCAAATCTGTTGCTCATACTAATACACTATTCTAACACTATAATACATAGTAAAAACAAATGTAAATTATAATCATATTATCTTTGACAAATCAATATGCTTAAGATAAGATTTGAAAGTTATTAAATTATTAAACTGATTCATGTTAATGTTTAACAAGCGTCATAAATCAAGACCCGTATACAAGAGACTTTTTGACATTTTAGTAGACATATGTTAATATTTTGCTTATATCTAGTATTATGTCCATGATCAGATACAGGTATTAAATGTTTATGTTTAAATAAGTTTACTAATACAACTTGGTTATAGAATACCTTAAAATTATTTACGTTGAGTTTTTCATAAATTAAAATAGAGTTTGTTAGGAAAGGAAGATTTAATAAATATTTAATGACACCATTTATTGTAACATTTAGCTTATGTAGAATGCTATTAAAAGCTCTTCCCCCAATGGATATACCATATGAAAAAACAGATTGTACTAAAGCTAAATAAATAACTCTAATATTTATACCTGGATTCATTAAATACATAGAACAATTTCCGTAAAATACCATTTATATAATTTACATGACTATCCCATCTAAATCTATAATCTATTATTAAACCAAGATATTTTAACTCATTGACTTTTTCAAATTTTACACATTTTGGATCACATATATAAAATTTTTGAAATGAATTATGA
>NC_042493.1:101332504-101335470 GCF_005508785.2 Acyrthosiphon pisum
GACTTGCAAATTTCAAAAAGGAGTTTTCAAATACTTGCTAATCATTAGCTTTCGTTTGTTACCGATTTCGAAGTTCTAGGTCAAAGTGGGTGGGCTACGTGAAGTTGGCCCATCTTTACATTTTTGGGTTTTACGATGAAAGTTTGGACTTGCAAATTTTAAAAATAGACTTGCAAATACTTGCAAATAACTTGCAAAATAATGGCATAGATTTAAAAAAAATCGAAGTACATAGGTGGGCCAACTTCACGAACTTAATTGTCTAACTTTTAATTTCTATATATAAATATATTATATTTTTTTTTTCTTTTTTTTCTCTCGTTCTTATATCATTTGTTTTCATTTTTTAGTATAACACACACCTATGAAACTGTCATTATTTTTATTATTGTAAATTGGAATTTTATTCCGTTAATAAAATATTATTATATACTATCTAATTTTTCACGGCACTGGCTATGCGTATAGTTTCATATTAGCGGTGTAGCTTTAGACCGTTTAAGTGCCTACTTCAGTGCTTTAATAGGATTTACGTTGTTTATCCTCGTCAATATTAACATAATATCAATATCCTCATTTATTAACCATTTTTTAAATTTGTTAAATTTTTTTAAAAATATACTAATATTTAAACTTATATTTTAAATAAAGGTTTACGTGCGTTGGCATGCGAGGTCCCGAGTACCAGGGGCGTATGGACTATAGTTGCAACTCAGTAAACGGTAGTCTTTCATCAATTTTCACTTTGTCGGCGGCGGCCGCGGCTCACCTGGCATCACGATCAACATTATTAGGTTCCTGTTACTTATATTCCAAAAAGTAGCCCGTAATCCTAAAACAAGATAATATCTAAAGTAGAGGGGACGGACTTTGAGGGCGCGCTTTGGGAACCCGCTTAGGTGAATATTTACATCCCAATTTTTTATTTTTATTTTATGGCTATAAACGGTAAGTACATGCTGTAACATACTCATTACGTTTATTTTATAAGCATCGTATGCACAATAGGCATAATAATGTTATCATGCGATGAATATTAAGCCCTTCCGGTATAGGTGCCTTTTATATATTTTATGATTGTAAGGCTCCGATACCGTTACGTAAGAAAAATACAGTTCTCCGCGACTCCATCGCGTTCACCCTAACTCCGTACAATCGTACATTTTTGGTAACTTTGTTCGTATATTGTAAGTAATAATAAATTTGTTTGTATTAATTATAATTTAGACCAATCGTTATTTATTTTAAATATTAAGATCCTAATACCATTCGTGCTCTCGAGCTACGGTAAAAATATATATTTAAAACAACTAATTTCTTCCCCAAACATCTTATATTTAACGGGTCATTTCCGACCATGTTACAATGCTATGAGTAACCTCCAAACAAAGTTAAATAATTTGTATAAAATTGTATGGAACTTCATCAAGTATAAATAATTATAAACAATTTACATACCAATTATTATCAACTTACCATTTTATTAACGTCATTACTCATTATTAACGATAGAAGTACAATTTTTCAACATAATACGTGTAATATATGTTTGAATTTCTCAACAAAAACGCTACATGTTTAAACCTCACTAAGAAAAAAAATTACTGTTATTTGTTATAATCAATAAAACGATAAAATTTATATTGACGTCATCAGCATAGCCTATACGTATATTAGTTAACGTCAAATTATTGTATCAAATTTGAAAAGAGTTAATAATTTAGCGCTCCGTTCCAAAAAAAGCACCTGCAACTTACCTATTATATCTAAAGAAAAAGAAATTGCTAACTGACTAAAATATAATTATGTAATTGACACATTTGCTAATCTAAGACATAGGAAGGTTAATTTATAATATATATTAGATTCCAAGCGGAACGAAAAATGTATTAATTTTACAATGATGTGTGTTTTTATTCTGTTTTGTCAGCCACAAAGATTGTGGTTTATACGCATTACAATCAATAATATACTAAAAAAATGCTGACATTAAAACTAACGCGATTAATGGATATATTAAATTAATGAATTTAAGAAATTAAGTAGCCCCTTATTGATATCACAACTTTTCTCACTTAAGTTTTTTCTTTCGAGGTTTTAAGACGTAGCGGTTTTGTTGAGGTATTCAAACATACATTTTACGTTTTATGTTGAATAATTGTGCTTCCATCATTAATTATGACGTTCATAAGTTGGTAAGTTGATAATCATTAGTATGTAAATTGTTTATAATTTTTAGTACCTACTTGATGACATGCGATACAATATTATACAAATAATTTAATTTGGCTTGGAGGTTACTCATAACATTGTAACGTGGTCGGGGATTACCCGTTAAAGATAACATATTCAGGGATGAAATTAGTTGTTTTGAATATATTTTTCCCATAGCTCGGGAGCACGAATGGTATTAGGATCTTAATATTAAAAACGAATAACTGATAAATTGATCTAAATTATTATTAATTGAAACAAATGTATTATTACTTAGAATTAACGAACAAAGTTAACAAAAATGTAGGATTGTACGGAGTTCAGGTGCTATATTGGCCGAGGAGCCTTACAATCATAAAATATTTAAGTGGCACCTAAACCGAAGGGGCTGAATATTACGATGCTTATAAAATAAACGAGATGAGTACGTTACAGCATGTACTTACATTTTATGGCCATATAATAAAAATATAATTTTGGGATGTAAATATTTACGTAAGTCTGTGGTCCCTCTTCTTTAGATATCTTGTTCACGGCAGGGGCGGAGTGGCCGGTCTGGAAATGGGAATTTTCCAGATGGCCTGGACCATACTATGGCCTGGTAGCTTGGCCATTTTGTTAGATTTTTTTTTAAAATTATAATAGTACATTGTAATAGTCTCGTACAATCGTATACTCTTATGAGAAAACTTTGGATATACAATTACAAAATATTTGTTGCATAAATATAGACATCAAATAAAATTAAATCA
>NC_042493.1:101335520-101337877 GCF_005508785.2 Acyrthosiphon pisum
TCAATTTTCTTTTTTAATACATTTTTTGCATTTAGATTTTTATTTTTAATAGAACAATTATATTAAAAAATATTTTAATTATTATTGCAATTGGATTTTTAGAAAAATATTTTGGGGGGATCATGGCATTTCAATTTTTAATTATTAATATCATAAGTTTTGTGAAAAAATATTTTTAATTATTATTGCATTTCAATTTGTGAAAAAATATTTTAATTATTATTGCATTTCGATTTTGAAAAAAATATTTTGGGGTGATTTTGCAAAAAATATTTTAATTATTATTGCATTTAGATTTTCTTAAAAATATTTTGGGGGGATCATGGCATTTCAATTTTTAATTATTAATATCATAAGTTTTGCGAAAAATATTTTAATTATTATTGCATTTAGATTTTTATTTTTAATAATTAAGTTTTGCGGAAAATATTTTAATTATTATTGCATTTCATAAGTTTTGCGAAAAATATTTTAATTATTATTGCATTTCAATTTTCTGATCTTTTTGCACATTGTTTTCTTTGTGATCTTTTATTGATATAATATGAAGTGTGCCAGGATTGGTATATACATACTACTCACCTCATTTAAATTAATTATAAAATATCATGCAAATTACAAAACATTAACATTAGTACAATTTTTAGTTTTCAATAAATATCATTGGTATTGTGCAGTTAGTCCAAATAGATTTTTTTCCACTCCTTTGCAATTAACTTGATTACCTACAAAATTTGTTTGTCAATATAATAATTAAATAAAATTACAATTTAAATGTATACTTACTTAATTTATTTTGTAGTCATATTTTAATCCGATATGTGAAGTGTTAATTTATTTTTCACTGTTACCAAAATATTGGTAGGTATTTTGAAATGCAATTGGAAATATCGGTATGAATATCATTTTAACATAGAGGATCTTCCAAATTGTAAGTGAAAGTATATTTCATTATGGCATATTCAAATTCTGATTTGGTATCATAATGTATTATGTGAAAGTTATAAAGTGCAGTAAGTCAAAATAGATTTTTTCCACTTCTTTGCGATTAACTTGATTACCTACAAAATGTGTTTGTCAATTTAATAATTAAATAATATTACAGTTTATGTGTATACTTACTTAATTTATTTTGTAGTTATATTTTAATCCAATATGTGAAGCATTATTTTATTTTTCATTTTTACCAAAATATTGGTATTTTTATATGCAATTGGAAATAGCAGTATGAATATCATATTAACACAGAGGATCTTCCAAATTGTATGTGATAGTAGATTTCACTATGGCTTAAATTCCAATTTGGAATCAAAATATATTATGTGTATGAATCATTGTATGTTCACTTTTTTTTATGAATTAAAAAGTGAGATCAAATTATATGTCTAAGAATGTTTGTTGTAAATATAGATAATCTTGGACTATCTATTTGCCAAATAGAAATACCAAAACAAACAAAACTCTTCAATAACTGACAGAAACATCCAAGTTGTTACTAATATTTATAATATGTAGTGCTATGCCACTTGATAGTATAGCTTGGCATTTATTATCCAGTAGGTACCAGTGAGCCATAGGCTAAGTATTTAAACAACAATTGTAGATGTATAAATGATTAAACTGTAATCAAAAATACGTTTAAACTTAATGACATATTGTATCATTTATTTAATTGTAGAAACTACCAACTAGTAAAACTTACCAACAAATTGTACATAATAATATGTACCTACTGAGTAGGTCCTACTCATCAAGTATCCAATTGACATGCAACTAACCAATTTAGGTACTTTATTAAAAAAAATATAATATTGTGTAAGTGGTAGATAAGAAAAAATACATACAAGAACTTTGTACTTGAACTTTATTTATAAAAAAGTGCATAATTAAAATTTAAAAACTTAAAAATGTGAAATATTAAAAAGTAAAAGTTTATTAACATTAACGATTCAATATCATGATTTAATCAAATCATTTAAAGTATTTGGCACAATTAAATATGAATTATCTTACAAGCTTAAAACAATAAATATAACCTAATAACCGTTTATCTACTCAACGTATTTTCATGTACTTCACGATAACTTGGTAATAGATATACTTATAAACCATGATAATATTATAGATAATCGTGGTAATCGTGCACAGAACAAAATTAACAATACAAATAACAGCTGATATGATTAGCGACAAGACATGATAGTCCAATAATCCAATTGGCAATTACTTATAATATGTATGTTAACAATAAAAGTTATTTTCGGAAGTAGTAGGTACACTGATAATCATTTATCACCATATCTTCGTATCGAATTTATTACTTGTAACTTCTGGTCTTTATAAGCGATAAGTTTATC
>NC_042493.1:101338384-101357056 GCF_005508785.2 Acyrthosiphon pisum
GCGGGGTCTAATGACCTCGACGTTTGCAATAAATTAGCATAATAGTTGTTCGCAATAATCATGGCGGCCGGATTCGGTCCTCCTCCATTTCAGCGGTTTTCAACGCGAATATTATGTTTGAGGGTTTGCAAACGGTACATTGTTTCAATAAAAAATATATACCAATCCTACGTCGTTCATACCGACAGACCTGTTGTGGGCGGTCTAATGTTGGAAAAAATTACCTAAAATATAACACATTTGGGTACAAAATATGTTGACACGACGTTTTGAAGACGCATAGTATAAAATGTATTTGGTTACGTACATAACCGTAATTTTACCTGTAAAATCATAGAACACGTTTGAGTACAATAAAACCAACTATGGTACACACGTAGTTATAATATACACGTAGTGTTATCCGCTAAGTTTTGAAAATAAAAGCAAAATACGAAAATAATGATTTTTATAGATTTAATATAGGTAATGCATAAAATAATAATTAAATAATTTTTATACTTAATAATTAATATTTATAATACATTATATATTTTTTTTATAAATTTCATATTATAATACATTATGATAAAATTATTTAAATATTTTAGTTTCAGAAAAGAAAGTTTTGGAGAAGACAATCGGCCACAAAGAGTCAACCACTCGTGGTATCTGCTGCAGGGTAACGCTATAATCTGCTCTGAAAAGTAAGAAAGAAAAAAATATGTTTAATAACGTTTACCCTAACGGCCAAACATGATATTTTTTTGAATAAAAACGATTCATTTAAAAAAAAAAATTGGAATTTTCAATCGTTGATTATTCGGGATTTAAAGCAGAAATCGTAAATTGTGGACTGACCGATCTCAAGTAGATATTATAACGAATTCATATCAGTTTTCTGAAAAATTATCGCATCATCATATGGATTCGACAAATTACATACAAATGAGCATACTAAAAATTGTTTACCGTTCACGTGCGCAACGTGATGTCGGTGACTTGTACGTGACACTCCACAATTTATTTTACACAGTCACACACACTAACGATCACCTCCTGCGTACACATTTAAAAGTCCAACATTTTAAAATTGGCTAATTCGAATTCCTTAAAAACAGTCCGCCACCGACCCCCTTAATTTTTTTATTTTTGTAATATAATTATATGATGGACATACTTAAGACCGGTACGGTCGCTGGTGTTCGCCAACATGTCTGTAGCTGTCTATAACGATTTTAGTCATTTTGTAAAAAAATATATATACAAAAAATCATAGTCTGACAAACAGTCTTCGCTCAGAATCATTTTTCGTATACGATGATATTATATCATTGAATTAAAATTTACCAGCATCAATTACAATGGCCCACTTGTAACCTAGTGTACAGCAGAGTGTCACCCACGAAGGTATGCGTTTTTTTTTAATTTTCAATTATATTTTGTGGTTTCGAACGAAGCGAAAACATTTTTTATGGTTGTATAATGTGTGGGTAATATCCAAACTATTGACTTGATTTACAGGCGATAATTTTATATGAATTTACGCTATTATATTGTATATTTTTGGAAAATTCAGCTGTGAAATTAGGACAAGAACACACCCGTGGTGCCATCTGTTTGGTTTTTTACGCTATATTGTCTTCAGTAAATTCGCCAATGGGATATGGTATATGAATTCTGCTGACAAGCATACTAAAACAATAAAGAAGTAAGTGCATTTTAGATGTAAATAACCACAATTATGTATGTACTTAAATGTTAATTGTTTTATTCTAGAGAAGGATTTACTACTGCTACTTCTGGCCAAAGTTTACTGCTGTCTTCAGAAGAGTATGTACACTTAATATAATGCTTAGTGATGTAGATATCCAGTAAGTATAATTTTGTTTTTTAATTTTTTTTAAAAATGTTTACAAAATTATTTTTTTAATTTTGAACTATTGTATTGAAAATTTAAATAAACATTGTAAAAATTTGAACTTTAAATGCTTATAAAAAGAAATTGTGATTATGTATTTTTAATATTAATTTTCAACTGCTATTGTATCAATATGTCAGCAGGAGCCTTGTATTTTCCCGCTTTTTTACCCAACAAATAACATTTTATTGATATTTATAGAAAAAAAACCTAAAAAAATTGAAATTTGAAATTGTCCGTAAACATTAATCTAACCTAATATAATATATTATAATATATAACATATAATAAAAAAATTGTGTACACCAGTCCACTCAGGAATTAGTTAGTTGATAACGCCCATCCTCAAACAGAGAAATTCTTAAAAAAAAAAAATGGATATCTGGTCTCTATTAGCTTTATTTTCAGCGTTATCTTAAGTGAATTTAAAAATCCATTTTAATTGTTAATACTTACTTGATAAACATTTTCTTAATGACATACATCTATCACACAGTTGCAGTTTTTTAATTTAACCTTATTATATTTTGAAATGTTTCACATTTAATGTTTAACCAAAAATCCTCAGATCGTGTTAGTTTTAAGACTACACATTCAGTTTCATCTTTTGAATACAGAGATATAATTTTACCAAAATCTCCTAATATTAATATTTTACAAATACCAGTAGTGGCTACAAGTTGTGAATTGCTTTTAACAGAAGAAAAAAAAGCTTTCATGTGTTATCTGTTTAAATGTATAGAACAAGTGATATAGGTACATAGATTGGTATAATGAATTATTTCAGTAGGTAGGTAACTCATTATATTTTATTGTTTAAGATTTTTATGTTAATGCACGAAACTCTATACATGGAAGGCGCATTGTATATAATATCCATGTATGGTGTCCCTATATCGAGGGCCGCCATATTGTTTCCGTTTGTCTGCCTATCGATGAATTGATTGATTGATGATTTAAAAAATCAAATAAATGTTATGACCAACGTACATGTTATGGTCCAGTAGGTACCTATAATAATGGTGCACAAAAAAAAAATACTAAAATTAATATAATATATTCTTATTTAAATATGCATTTTGTGCACTTAAAATGAGTTTTATAAAGAAAAAAAATATCACTGATATAATAAATTTACAACATTAAAGTAATCGATTGTACATTTATATTATTAATTGATACTACGATATTTTTTTTTTTTTGTTGATAACTTCAACTAATTCTAGTGAAAATATTGCTGAAAATGTAGCTATTAATGTTGAGTAAATTTGAGTAAATTAATATATAAACTAACTAATTATAACTTCATTTTGTTCACAGTAATGAAACAATATATTTATAGGTACTTATTGTTATTTAAATTATTTTATGTGTTAATGGTTGAAGTATAATCAGTGCTAGTTTTTAGAGCATTGATTTTTTATATAGATTTTACCGATTCAAGATTATTCACGTAGTACACAAATTTGGATATTTTAGGGACAGCTGTATAAATTTCCCTGACAAGTCCTTTAACTTAGTGTTAGAATTGTCAAAATAAAATAATGTCTAAATCAAAAATAATATGAATACAATAAAATTAAATCAAATCAATGTTATTGAATTAATTTTAATCATCAGGTTAGTCGTTATTATCAATTCCTTTCTGTTTTCATATTCTTCAACTTATGTTCAACTTCGTTGTCAGATAGTTCCGAGTCGTAACTGATTTTTTCATGATCTTCCAAATGCCTCTTTAGTGTAACACCCCTTGAAAATACCTTGTTGCAATACTTGCATATGTAAGGAGTATCTTCAAGACTAAACAAAATAAAAATAAATTAACTTTTTAACTATTATAATTAATAAAAAAATAAGACTAGATGAACTATTACATAGGTGGAGCTAGTTCAGGTTGTCTTGAACGTGCGTTAAAATTGATCAGATGGTTCTTAACAGCATTTTCACTCAAAAGTATTTTAAGACACATCTTACAAACCCACTTTGTAGGGTAGGTCTTTGAATGAGTTATCGTAGCGAACCATAGTCCTCGGACAGAACTTTTTCTCTTTTGGTGCGGCGGGTGGGATTCTGGCTTTCTTTCGTTTACGTGACTTACAGTTCATAAATGGATTTTTTGCCATCTTTATAGTACAGGAATTCTGTTGACAAAAGTTAAATTATTAAAAGTATTTGGAATAAAATAATAGCTTAAAATCAATATATTCTTCATGGAATAGTATCTAAACATATAAAACAATATTATAAACAGACGCCAACCAGGTAATAGCTCTGCTATATAGTAGGTGTCGATAAGCTACAAATCACTTTAATGGACATGTTAATCAATTATAAGTTTTTCCAGAAACCAAAAGTTACCAGATCCTTATTTTAAATACATCTCCTTCCCTCGGGGTTGTCAGTAAAATAGTATTGCGAAAAAATGCATACAATTTAAAAAGCTGGTGTCAACACAACGTTTAATTCTACTTCAGCCCAACTCAACCGTGAAGTGGAATGTTATGACTATTAATTTATGAGTTGTAGTAAATCGTAATTTATATTTAATATTCCGGATATTAACCGTTCAAAAGTTATGGCAATTCAAAGTTGTCGATATTATAAAATATACTTTTGAATGGACGAGCGAGTGACCACGCTGGCAATAAATGTACTTAGAAACAATATTAAGGAAAACCGAGGTTCACCTGAGGTGGTTTACACAGCAAATAGGGCGATATTTTCGATTTTCGGAGTGGAGTGTAGCGACGATTGCCTATACACGCGTAATCACTGCAACTTTGAATTGCCATAACTTTTGAACGATAAGTGTCCGGAGTTTTTTTCAGACACATATGAATAAAAAAACACGTATTTTGAAAAAAAAAAGGCTGTCCGATAATGTAGGTTTGTTCCAAAGTGTTTGTTACTATCATGGGCGTTGCAATATTATTATATTTATTATTTTAAGTACTTACAACAAAGTTCGACAAAGTACAACACAATTTCCAGAAATGTTAAAATATCAAATCAGACTCGACAAGACGAATTCCAGTTCCTATCAGGATTATATTATAGTAGATAACCGTAGTTCTGACCTTGAATCGGCTGCGGCGGTGGATTGGTGCTCGTACTGTCCGCGGTCACTGTGTGTGCGGTCGCGGGGGAAGGTGACGCTCACAATATGATCACAACACAAACTCGAAAGTAAATGTTTTAGGTCCGTAAGGGACGTTTATTCAAAGAGAATCGGACAAGAACTAGGTGGCCACGAGTGGTCGGTCGGACGGGTGGAAACCATAGAGGCGCCGCCGCCGACCGGTACTCGGTTTGCGGGGCTACCCTTCCCTTCCCGTCCCACCATGTGCCTATGGTGGGAGAGTGACGGTGTCGCGACGGTGGTGGTTGACAAAAGCGTAGACCCATCGCTGCTGTACAGTATGTCCCAGAAGTCCCGTATCTTCGTGGAAAATCAATATATTATTGAAATGCAATTTTCTTTACAGTCATTTTTTAAAACAGTTTTAATGACAATAATTGTCCATGTTAGAGCTAATTAATATTTTGAATTTCTAAGAATAATAGTTATGTTACCCATGCATAAGGCACTAGCAAAATACGATTCGTATGTTAATTATTACAATAACGCTAGTATATCATTCTTATGACTGTAAAAAAAAAACTGTATTTAAGTATATTGATTTTCCACGGAGATAGTAAGGGTGATACGGGACTTCTGGGACACAATGTATACTCTGTACTGGTTGCCGCCGCGTACCGTGTCTAAACTTCAACAGGCTATGGGAGTTAATCGTTAATGCAAGTATGGACTACAGAATTTAATCTATTCTGTGTACGGAACATGCCTGTTTATTTAGTGGGCGTTAACTGAGGTACACATAAACTGAGACACACTCTAACCGAGATACACAAGTATATATATATATATATATATACCGTATATATACTATATTGTATTTAGCACTAGGTACCTACACATTTTTTAACAAACTATTTACTCTGTCGACTTTTCTGACATCTCTAAAAACAATCACTGAGTTTTTCGGAAAATTTAATCGTGTAATAAATTGTCGACTACATTAGATTCACATAACCCACATAAATTTGGTTTTCGTATAAACGGACAAATGACTTGTTAAATATTAAAATATTAGGTATTATTGGACATTATTATCGCTTCGTGAATAGTTATATAAATCACGTATGGAATAGATTTGCAATGTTGCTTTAATATTTTTACTGACAATGATATTAATTGTATGAGGTGTGCAATTGGCCGGTCGAAATGCCACAAGTATACAGGGTGATTCTTTTATGATTGAACACTCGTTATTTCAAGAAGTGTAAATAATTTTGAAAATATTATTATTTCAAGTATACTGACAATAACATATTATTATAGTCTCAAGTCGTTACAAAACTTATATATACTTACATAACTTATAAAAATATATTTGTTGGAATTTAGTGTGAATAGTTTATAAGTTAAAATTATTTAAAATTTAGATGAGTGGAGTAGTGGTCAAAATTTCGTGGGTTAACCCCACACAACTCCACTCCTCCAATAAAAACTTTAAATACTTATAAGTTATAACTCATAAATCGCTCGCCCTAAATTCAATTGTTATGTTTCGAAATATTCGGACAAATATTTTGCTTCGGAATATGAAATTAAAACTCGATCTTATCATTCAAAAGAGAAAAAAACTTAATAAATTATAAGGACAAGAAAAATATTTAAGAACAAAATGGCGGCCGACGGCTATCGGCGTGCGCATACAGTGAGAAGGGTCGACGATGGCTGGGCCGCTGATGCCGCGGTTACTGTAACAATATTGGAACGGTATTGTTGGTCACCACACTATTCCAATCTTAACAATTTTGTGGAAGATTGTATAATTTTTTTATTTTTATTATTTTTTTTTTGACGCAGTTTCCGCACAGAAAAAATTATTAACAATTCAGCAATATTTTTGCAGGTCGAGAAGTGCCATCAAAAAAATGTTTGTGAAAATAAAAGTGAAATTTTAAAAAGTCACTTTTTGGCGGTTTGCTATAAATTATGCGCTAAGAGTACACTAAAAATTTCGAAAAACGAAAATAAAATTATATACATCTTAGTATATAAATACCTCATACATTGTTTAACAGTCACTTGACTTATAAAACATTAATATACCTGATAAGTAATATTGGACATATCATCGCTTCGTATAAATCGCGTATGGTATAGATTTTCAGTGTTGCTTTAATAATTGTGCTGAGAATGGTATTCTTTTGAATACAACTTTCTTTAGAATTGGGTGAGGCGTGAATTCGGCTGGTCGAAATACCACGAGTTTACAGGGTGATTCTTTTATCATTGAACAATCATTACTTAAATAAGAGTAAATGATTTTGAAAATATTATTATTTCAAGTATATACTTACAATAAAATATTACTATAGTTTCAAGTCGTTTACAAAAATTTTTATTAAAAAATTATATTTTTTCGAATCTAGTGCGAGTAGTTTATGAGTTATAAGTAGATATTTAAAGTATTGATGAGCGAAGTAGTGGACAAACATTTCGCGGGGTAACGCCGTACCACTCCACTCCGCTCATCAAAACTTTAAATACTTATAACTATGTAAAATAATTATCGATTAGTCGATGCACGTAAGCAAATTGTTGTAATACAATAACGCATTAAGCTCGCAATAAACAAATAAACAGACTAAGAGATAAACAGCTATTTCAACTTATTTATTATTTAAAAAAAATTATAGCAAGTTACTCGATATTTTTCCTCTACAAGTAAAATCAATGAATAATCAATATGTAAAATCAATATGTTTTTCTTGGGTAATAAGTAACTATATTATGACGACGAAAACCCATCGAAAATAGTGGGATTTTACCGAGAAGAAAGTGGTTTGTGCGTCGTTCAGGGATGGTAGAATGGATTTATATACATATGTGTGTGACGACGTCCGCCCGGGAATAAAGAAGGAACGTGGGTGCAGCGAGAACAACAAAAGTAACTATTCAAAAACAACATGGCGGCCAACGGCGATCAGCGCGGGTGCACAATCCAGTCGGTGAGAAGGGTCGACGACGGCTGGTGCGCTGTTTCCGCGTTTATTGTAACAATATTGTAACGTGGTAAGGGTCGCCACAGTATACCTATACTAACATTTTTGTGGCATATTGTATAATGTTAAATTTTATTTTTTTGACGCAGATATTACGTACAAAATATAATATTAACGATTCAGCAATATTTTTGCAGGTTGAGAACCACCGTCAAAAAATATTTACCAAAATAAAAGTGAAATTTTAATAAAGTCAATTTTAAGCGGTTTAATTTAAAATATGCGCTAAGAAATAAGAATGCACTGAAAATTACGAAACACAAAAAGTAAAATTAGAAACATCTAAGTATATAGATACCTCTTACATTGTTAAACAGTCACTTGACTTGGAAAATATTAAAATAACAAATATTATTGAAAATTATCATTGTTTCGTAGTCAGTCATATAAATCGCCGGTGAAAATACCACGAGTATGCATGGTGATCCTTTTATCATTGAAAACTCACCAAATTCAAAATAATTGATCTCATTATAATTGTCCATATATGCAATTAAACAGTACCTACTAACAGGTACTAACTAAAAATTTTAATTAAAACAAAAAAAGCAAATGCTCTGTTTAAAACAGTACAATATTTTATATAAATAGTGTTTATCATATACAATTCTTAAATTAATAATAAAATTATACTTACCTATACATACCATTTTCGCTAAATCACTACCGTGTTCACTAATAGAAACGATATTATAATGTAATACTGAAATGCAAGACTCGTGCAAATATAGAGGTGTGCCTTAGAAATAAATTCAGGACTTGCACGGTTATAGGAACAATTGGTAAAATATACACATATATCATTTTTAATATAACTTACTCTAGCTACTTAACTATTATTGTAGTATAAATATGTTAACATTTCAACGAAAAATAAATTTAAGTCAGGTACATAATAAAATCATAAAATATCATATTATAACATAATATATAATTGTCAATTACTTTATTTACTTACTTAAGTAACACGAAAGACATAATATACAAATAACAGAAGATAAAACAATACTAAAAAATAATATTTAAAAAATACGTTGAAAAAGTACGTTTAACATCATCTCTTGTTATAGGAGTAGGTATGTTTAAAATAATTATAAACATTTGGAGTTATCTCTAAACTCACATTTTAATTCCTGCCATAACCTCAGATTCAGTTTTAATAGCAGTTTATATTCTTCAATTTTTCTAGGACATATTTAAATTTATCTTCAACTATTTTACCATCGCAAATGTAATAGGTACGTTGGCCAATTAATTATTATTATCGATAGGTATATTAATAATATCAGGACACTCTCGGCTAGTAGAAAAAGTGAAAAACGATAATATGAAAATATACACCGTATAGTTATATTTTTGTGGTCGAATTACCTAAGAAATAATTATTTTGTACATTTTATCACACTGCATACAAAAATTGGAAAAATAACAATATCGTTGAGAATTGAAAAAATATGCAATATAATAATCTTAAAGTAGGAAAACTCGAATTAGTTTGACTCTTGTACATATTTGATCAAATTTGATGTATCTGGTATCAAAAAAAAATTACAAAGTCTATTAAATCTCGTCTTTAATTATAATATATTGTAAAATACTAAAATATATACGTGCTTATTTGTGGAATTGTGGTCAAAAATTTTTTCATTACATAGAATACTATTGAAAATAAACTAAAAAGAATCAAAAATGTATTTCGTGTTACGTGCCATTAAAAAGTATCAAAGATATTCAAAAAATATTGAAATCATATCATGTACAAAAATGTTAATATAAACATTTAGGGAAAATTACAAGTAATAATTAGTATCTATTGGGATTTTCGTTTTTGAATTACGATCGATTATAGAAAAAATCGATTTGGTGGTTTTTGCGAAAAAATATATGAATGCATCGTAGTCGTAACCGTACTAATAAATTACTAGTTGCTACCTTATTTTCTTCATTTAATCACTTGGTTATTCTAGGCCACAAATGAAATGTATCTAGTTGTCTGAATGGTACCGTAAATTTGACTAGAACTACGTACTTGTTATCATTACAGTTAAATAAAGTTAATTTAAAAATGAATATAAATAACTATAATATAAGTACTACCTCATAGGCTTTTTCAGGTGGCACTAAAATATTGTAGCTTCAGCACAGACCCTGGTAATTAAAGATTTAAACTAAAATATGATTATAACACTTAGAGGGGGAGGGTACGGATAAAACTGAGGGGTAAGCCCCCCCCCGCTATTCAAGCTTAACCCTCCTAATTGCGTCTATTGAGTAGGTATCTTATAGCTACAATGCAGTGCATTTATAATATTATAGTCAATATATTATAATCGTTCATCGATAGACATAATCGTAAACAACACAATATTATTTTACTTTTATATATCCCACCCGACGTTATACAGTATAACCACGACCACGACGTACAGTTTTCATACCCTTGGTCATCACCCCTGCTCATAACACATTCCAATGACTCACTCACGACGCTATTACAGAGAGGGTCTTTTTCCCTCGGAATATTCTTCTTTGTTAGACATGAACCGATATATACACTCCGAACATTTTTGTGTCCACAAGTGGTGTGGGTCGATAGGGTTGTAGCAGATGGTTGTGGTAATAAATTACTAGGTACCACATTTTATCCCATTTCGTACAACACGTATAATACGCCCTATAATATTACTAACATTTTAACAACCATAAGTAAAATGTATAATATATTTTTTGAATATTACAGCAAATTTGACTAAAGCTTAACTATTCTTATTACATATATAAATAACATTTTTTTTATGGGTATAAAACTAAATGGCTAACAGACACCTCTACTGCAATACATTTGTAACATTATAGTAAATAATATTATAATCATTAGTTATTTATCAATAGTCATCTGTCATTATCATAAAATGACTATTGAGTAGCCTCTCTCGTAAGCACATGCGCTTGTCAATAATTCGAAAACCGTATAAATTTCACTACACGAGTTTTACAAAAACATACATCTGTTTTGAGAAAATTAAAGTTGGTTAACATTGTGTGATTTTGATTCTGAAAAAACATTTTAATTCACCAGAAAAATGTCTGTAGATCGTACGAAACATTTACTGTTTTTAATATTAATTTTAATTTTAATTATGATTCAAAAAAGTTCATATTTTCAATATTTCAATTAGAGTTCACAAAAATAAAAAAATTAAGTTTTTACAAAGTGCTTCGTAGGATCTATAGACAATTGTATTTTTCATAATTATATCAAAATAATAAGTGTATGTATGGATAGTATAATACCTATATCGAAATGCTCAGGTTATTAGCTTCGGGGTAACAAAATTGATTTATATTTTGAGTCTTGGTTTCCCTTTACTTAATCGAAGGAAAAAACACACATCGTTTTAAAAATCAATACATCCATCTGAAATAATTAAAAATCACATACACACACACACACACACACACACCCACACACACGCTACACACCTATTGCACATTAACATCGTTTTAATGATTAAGATCATTGTTCAATCAATAGACATTTCTGCCGTCGGCCAGACTTCTTTTGTATAAATTATATACAAGTGCACATAGTACTTAAAATTCAGTCAATAGAGGGTTTTGTCATAGAATGTGGCACCGCGCGCTACAATGACGTATAAAACCGTAAAAAAGTGAAAATGTTCTTATAATATAAAGATTATAGGTACTTAATACACGTCATTATAGCATGCGCTGCCACATTCTATGACGGGCGGATGGACTTTGTCGCTTATCTGTTACTCTTACACTAAAAATATATAGGACATTTCTTGTCACAATTTTTACAGTCTTGAATTTTTTTTAAAAGCTATTTTTATCGTAAAGTTAATAACTTTAGAGATATTGTAAAAAAACCGTAAAAAAGTGAAAAATGTCACCTAAAATCCAAGTTGGCAGACGGTTGCAGACCTCGGAGGGATGGCACATTTTTGTTGGTCAATCAAGGACCCAAGACAAAACTTTTCGCCAAGATTCAAAACTTTAGAAGTTTTTGTTAGGCAACGCCTTTTTTGGAGCTCTATCGACTGGACTACTACAAAAATATCGAAATTATAGCGGTGTACCCCGACAGAAATATCTAAGTCACTCCAACTCGTACAGTAAATACTTATCATGTGGAGACGGAACGATAAAAATATTTAAAGACAGGCGCAATGATATAAGCGAACGTTTCTTAAAATTAGTTTATTTAATTTTTGTTTTAATCGCTCGTAGGTAGAACAAAAATGTCAAAATATTATGGCGCGTTCGAAAGTGTGAAACATTATCCAACATAAATTATATTAAAATTGTATGTCCAAGGTTTTTTTTTGGCGGGGAGGGTTTAGCACCCTCAAGCAAACCCCCCCCCCCCAATTCGCAACTATGCACAGCGCGTTAGGTTAAGCTAACAACGTCTCATCTCCGGTACAGCAGCAACTGTGCTAATTAAAAGGTTTGAAAAACACATATTCTGTATTTGTTGTTATTATAATATATTTTATATTGACCTATACGTTTAATAAAATTGTATGTACATTTATAATTTATAAAACATAGGTACATACGGTGTACACACACAAACATAGGCGAAACTAGACACTTTTATTAGGGCAGGCCAAATGAAAAATATAAAAAAAAAACATCTATCAACAACTTTATATATGTAGTCATTTTGTATAATGTACCTATATATTATATTATAATGAATATTTCTTTACAATTGAATAATTTAATAATAAATAAAAAATTATAATAATATTTGTACATTTATAATAATAATGGTTATATATCATATAAATATATAAAATAGCTTATATAATAATGGTGCTTTTTTTTGTATCAAAAAAAAAAAATAACTGACGAAAATAATATTGAACAAAATTAATTCCGAGTAGTTTAGTCAAAAGGTCTTTTTGTCAGATTTGTGATTTTAAAAAAATTACTATAAATTCAACGAATCATAGATAATTGTATTAAATAGCATTAAATGATTGTTTTACTTGGACATTGAAGGTATTAAAGTACACGAAATAATGTAAATTACTTACGATGAGTAATTTTAAAAATAATTATAAATGCCCGATCTTTTAGACAGCGATGCGACTGACAGGGGTTAATAAAAATAAATTGTCTGAGGATGTACTAATGTGGTATTATATTTTAAATAATAATTAAAATATTTGACCTTTCTTCTATCTATAAAAAAAATATTCTAATTAGTAATTACCTCTCTTTGTATTTCTAATGTCGAACGTAAGAATTTTGTGAACGATCGCTGTCACCGGTCAGTGATAAAAATTCAAAATGTGAATTTATAATAAAAAAAAATAATATGAAAATATTAAAGTACGTATAATCGACAGTAATTTTCTACGGGCTTATCACCACGTAACAAACATTACCGACTGGCGACTTGTTGAGTAAAATTAACTACTACTTGCTGTAATATAAAAACAAACGTCAAGTGTCTAAATCAAACAATAACTGATCAAACCGATTATTCGAGTACATAGAAAATATATAGAATATGGACTATATGACTCCATAATTCCATAAGCAATGTTAAAAATAAATTGTATTATTAATATGTTTATTGTGTACAATTTAATTTAATAAAATATGTTAACAGTGCACGTTTACACGTATAAATATATTATTTATGATGTCTAAATAGTTATGAAAATATATAATACATACAAATTTTTATTCAGTACCTATTAGGTCAGGACATGACCGTGACCGTAGTTTCGCCTATGGGCCTATAGGCTATACCATTAATAAACATATATTATATATTTATATCTATAATATTATTATTTAGCCTGCGACAGTAATTTGAAATATTCATCGTAACATAAAATATTCTATATAAGCGTGTCTATATAACCACTCCGGTCGGCGGCGGCGAAATTATGGGGTCACCCCTCTTTTTAAAATGCTATAGGCCAGCGATTCAACCGCGAGCTCATTTCAGGAGCACCAAAGCGAGAATGAAAAAAATTATTACTAATTCATTGTGGTTAAAAAGACAAAATAATAATTGTTTTACGTAAGTATAAAATTACTTATAGCACACTTTGTACTATTTTCGCTTGAGTCGGTCCTTTGTATTAACATTAATGCTAATACTTTTCATTTGAGAAAAAATTAAATAAAACTAACGGTTTCCAAGTCGACCGAGCATTGTGCCCAGTGGCGTCCGCAGGGGGGCTAACTGGCTGTATACCCCCCCTCCATTACCCATATTATTATTACTTTTTCAAAAATATTTATCAAGTTTCAACTGTCAACTATAGTAAGCAAGACGTAAATTTCATATTTGTCTTACCAGAATTAATTTTTGAAAAAACAATGTATTTGCATACCAATTTTCATAAATCATCTGTAATTTTTAGGTAAAAGTATGAATTACTTGTATGAAATACCTTGTATTAAATTGTTTAGCCTTAGCTACATAGGGTACATTTAATATTTTATAAGTTTTGAACTACAAATTAACTGTGGTTTTGACGAAATTTGAACTTTAAATTATTATAAGACATAAACATGATGCCTATGTATCGTTAATATTTTAGCTATAATAAAACGTACGCATTACATTTTTAAGCTTTTTGACCGAATGAATAATTTTTTATTGACATTTATAGAAAACAAATTTAAATTAATCAAATACAATCCAAATGAGGACAGTATAACCAACCTGGCTACCAAACAATTTAAATAAATTTTCATTTTTTTCTCCAATTATTTTCGAAAACAATGAGCATTTTCAATTTCAACCTCCTAAAAGTATCAACTAGATCCAATTCGCTTCTAAAAACATACATTGTAACTTATTTTCGAGCACCCCCCCCCCCCACACTGAAAAATCCTGCTTACGTCACTGGTTGTGTCCCAAATAAATTTTGAGCATAACGCGAGTACACGAATTTTCTAGGGACTGAGACCTATTCATCGATGAATTCTTTTCATCAAAATCCTCCTACTCGTATAATTATATAAACACGGAATTCTGACGTTATATTTATTGATGGGCCTTATCGAGAAAAAATTATTTGCCATTTAATTCTATATTGGTTATAGGGAGAAGTTACTGTATTGTATTATAAATTACTTTTTTGACGATACAACTCAATTTTACTTTTTATGAAAAAAAGTCTCTCATTCTATGTACCGTTTCCGTGAGGTTCATCAACTTTTGCAAAAGCAGTGTGCGCTCGTCCTTTATTGCTACCGACGCGCAACGGTTGGCTGCAGGCTGCATCACGAGTTTGACATTTCGACCGTGCTATCTTTCGCTGGTTTATTCTAGACCAATTTATACGGCAAACCTAGATAAAATAGAAAATAAAATACTGAGTAAGACAAGTGCCAATAGGCAATTGAACCCTGACATGATAGTACCAATATATTTATTAAATTATTTATTATCCATGTAAATGTCATAATTTTTTTGTCAGATCTTTCTGTTTCACCCTGTATTGAAGTTCTGGCATGTACTTTATAGACAATATATTGTAATTTGGGCATGGATGTTGTAGCAGTGAAAAACTAATAATAATACTTATTGTTACTTTATCAAAAAAATACCCAAATTTCTACTAAAAATATTAAAATTGGCGCTGAAAAGTAATAACGTGTATCTTTAATGGAAATAGGTAATTATAATAATAATTATCGTCATTGTTAAATTTATTATTATTTTTTTTTTAACTTAACAGTTCACACTTCACAGTTAAATTTGAATTATATTTTATAATTTATAAATTTAATAAATAATCATTACATCTATTATTATTTTTCTTTTTTAGAAAATATTTAAGTACTAAAAAATAAAATAATATTTTACATGTTATTTAAATACGTTCAACATCATTGAATTTCTGGCAATATATAAGTGCTTGTTTGAAATTTTAATGTCCAAACGTTCTTAGGTATTTTTTTAAAGTAAGAACCATAGAAAAATTACGCGAAAAAATCAAAAAATTGTTAAAATTGCTTTATAAATTAATCAATTCAAGAAAATCGCTATTCAATTTCAAAACTTCCAAAAATTACACTTAAAATGTTTATATTTTAATTCGTATTGGAACACTAGAAGAAAAGTTGCAAATGCAACTATGCCTTAATTATTATACTTATATTATTTTACTCTAATTTAGGTATACATTAGATTGGGGTGATAATTGATATATTATAATATAGGTTTACAAATGATAACGATTTCCGCTTTAATTACGTTGTAATATAATATAGATTTATTCAATAGAATTACCTATATTATAATATTAAGAGGACGCCACACCCGCCACACCCACTTTTCCACTTTTTGTACTTAAAATGTTCATAAATACCCATATTTTTATAGTTTTTAGTAAGCATTTATTAATGAAAACGGAACATTGTAAAACCTTAAAAAACTGAACTATCGTAAAAAAAATTCCATCAAAACACACATAATGTTCGAACCATCAAGTTTTAATAGGTCGATTCATTCTAATTTGTAAGCTAGTAGCATAAAACTTGAACTGCTGAGCGTAAATTTGATATGTAACGCGTTTTTAAGACAGATGCAACACAACGGGTGTGGCCAGTAGCATACCTAGGTCATTCTTAGGGGGGGGGGGATATATTTTCACCCACTCTTAAAATATAAATTATTTTAAAAAGTAATGTTATAACTACAATGATTCTATTAATAGACACGGGGATTGGGCTTTTTTTTATATTTGTAAAAAATATAAAATACTTAATACTTAAAATAAAAAATTTTATAGAGTTAAATATAATAATAATATACTTGTTATAATTTATAAATTTAAGCGGCCAATGACCTTTGTAGTAGAGGCCTTGTTCTTTAAAATAAAAAAAAAATTATAAATTTATAATACAAAGTCCAATCTTCGATTTTTTAACGATGCAAACCTTTGAATAAAATCATCCACATATTATCCGTATAAGCGATCCTGACCCATTTTTGATCGTATTTATATCATAATGATAATATTTACTACTTCAAGCAAAAAAATATTTCACAATAATTGTATAAACAATATAAATGCATATAATTATACGGCCCAAGGGCCATGGGGGGAATGCCCCCTTTGCCCCCCTCTCACAGGTACAGGGTGTGGCGTCCTCTTAAATTGTAGGTAGATATATAAAATATTATACTTTTTTGACCATAGTATAGTTTCATGGTCGATTTGACTTTATTTTCTTGCATTTTGTTCACCGTGTACTTGACACGTCTTATGAGTTTTCGAAACTCCTTTGTACGTACGAACATATTTTCAAAAACGGTTGTAAGTACTAGGCTATTGGAAAACACTTAAATATTCTTTTACAGAGAAACTGCAGATTAATGTAATTTTCTAAATAAATAAACTTTATTGGGTTGCTATAAACAGTACAAAAGTAATAGTTTTTGTGAGTGCGCGTCAAATAAAATAAATATGTTAAAAACCGTAATTTTATTATAATATTATAATTCACTCAAAAAATACAGTTGGTAAACATTTTATAAGAGTTTATAAAATCAAAACCAAAACCAAAATTTCCTACCACTGGTATTGAAAAATTGAAACCAAAATCAAAAAAATTAAAAACCGGTATACAAAGCGGAAACAAACGCCCAGCTGTACCGCGAACACCACTACATCAAACCGCGAGCATAGCAAATCATCGATAACCTCGCCTCCGTACTGACATCATCTCTCCATCACTCGGCAACCGATCGACCGCCCAATAGTACCGCGCCAACCACTCCGCTGTACCACGACTATCGCTCTATCGTACCTCGACTAACACTCCACCAAACTGTGATCACCTCACCACCACTCGACGAAAACCGAACGACCGTCTGATCGTACCACGATCACCACTACGCATAGGTAAAACTAACGTTAAGATTCTGGCGGAAGGGGGGGGCTACAGCCCACCAAACAAAACAATTCATTTAAAATAACCCATAGGTGTCTTATATCTATTTCAATAAGGAATATGTTTGTGAGGGCTAAATCGTAGTCAGAGGGCAAAGCCCCTCCCCGTAGTACATGACAGCCACCGCCTCTGAACCGTGACAACCGATACATTTTTAAGTAAAAAAAATAAGCGCATTTTTTATTGAGCATATTATGCGTTAATACTTTTTTAAGCGCACATTGCACATTTATTAGGTACTTTTTAAGTTCATTAATTTCCGAGCCTTAGGCATTACTTACACACACGATTATAAAGACCGTTTAGCTTTAGAAAACTACGATTTAACACGATTACAGATGATCGGCCTACAATTTTTCACTGTCTTAGATTCTGAGCGGAGCGGTGATTGCATTGATTTTACCTTGATGTGTATTTTTTTTAACCGTCGTGTCTGTCACCACTGTTTATGGCAGGAAAACTGCTTTGCATTTTCTTAAGCAGTATCTTGTTTGATGGGAAAGTAATCTAGTTGGTGCATTCTGGAGGTCAAATTTTAAAATTCTCAATAGTTTTCAAAAGCACCGTGAAAAACAACATAAAATTAAAGCAAAACGGGAACTTTTGGTTATTGGTGTAACTCTAAAGTAAATGACCATAGATACATGACATTTTCATTGGTTGTTTATATTACC
>NC_042493.1:101357106-101364861 GCF_005508785.2 Acyrthosiphon pisum
TTAAAATGGTCCAAATATGCAAAAATATGCCCAAATTTAATTTTGCATATCAACACATTAGGGTTAAGATTCAAATTTTTATCTTACCTAGCTACTTTTAGATAAATAGATAGAAATATGCAAATGCATACAATTCCGGGCCCTAATTATAATTAATTGATACAAGAGATAATATTAGTTAAGGCATATAATTACTCTTTTTTTATTTACAAATGGAATAAACAAACAAATTTAATATTATTTTATAATACTTGCATATTTAATATTCAGATACATTACAATAACGAAAAGAATACCTACAAGCAGTAAAAGCTTACTTGGCACTAGTAAATTAAACAAATCACTTAAGCTTAATAATTTCACAACAGATAATTTAATCACATCATCCCTATTATTTTTGTAAATTTTGTTTATTGCATGTAATTAAAAGACCACACATTTTATTATATTGATTGGAAGATCTAATAACGGACTAAATTCATATTTATCGTACTCAGAATTTGATTTTAATCTAAAATAATTATTTGTTCTTAATAGCGCAGAAAAATCTAATAAGCAAACTTAATTGTCGATATAATCCCCTTCGACTTCACAATAAGTACAAACTAAATAACCTTTATGATTTTTACATATTATACTTGTACTTAAAAAATATTGGTTTTTTTCAAAAGTACAATAATAATTACGTTGATAACTCAAATCATAATTGATATACAGAGAATTTTACACGCAATGACTTACATCAAAATTAATTGAAAAACAACAAATTAAATTTAAATTCTAAATACAATCTAGAACACAAAAATCATAATAATTGTTACAATTACCAACCGAATTACAACATTCATAATTAAAATTGGAACAAGTGTTCACTACTATATAAAAATGATAATAATACAAAGTATATTGAATGTAAAAATCAATGAAAACACTGTTATAAATTCAACAACACTAGAATGCAAGTGGAAATTAATATGTAATTTTTGCAATAAAAGATACCATACTGTCAATGAATGCAACTTGAAAAATAGCTGTTTAAATATAAATCATAATAAACCAACTAATTGGTTAAATGAATCTAGTCGAAACTCACATCACTCTTTGGTTTCAAAAATACCAAACAATAAATATGATATAAGTGACGTAATTCATATAACAGCAAATGAAACTAAAAAAAAATCTAAAAACTTACATATTATAATATCAACTATCAAGTCTAAAGAATGAAAACATAAAAATTTGTACAGATTTTTGAAAATTCAAAAAATATATTTATGCTGACCTAGACAATACAAAACTAATACGCTTATTAATAAAAATAAATGATCAAGTCCAGATAATAAAACAATGTTACAATTCATTGGAACCACAACAATTAACTTAATAATTGAGAAAATAATATTTCTATTTTCTAATACCAATGACCGTTGTAAAAAACCTGACCACCACTGTTTCTCAAAAATAAATTTGTAATAAAACAAAAATTGAATATACTAAATAATAATAAATTCACACAAATCAAAAACAATATTTAAAATATAGAACACAAGACAATGCTATCAGCCAATGTAATTGGAGCTTTTAAAAAATCTTTTTAAAAATCATACCCAAAAAATATCCCATACAAAACACTATCTCTTCAGACCTTCACCACAATTCTTTAAAAGTTAAAAATAACACGACGTAAAATAACTAAAATTGGTAAAGAATTTATAAAAATAACACATTATATAACAACAACAAAAGAAAATTATAGTATACCCACATTATATTCAAAAATCTTTGACAATTCATGTAATTTTAAAAGTTTGGGGAGAAAGAAAAGCCACATCCAATATGAATTCAATGATTAATAAAGAACTACTACAGTGGGAAACAATAAAAAATATTATATTAAAGAGGTTCTATAAAACAAAAATAAATCCACCAATGTGCAATCCAAATAGTGTTATTAAAAATAATAACGTAACTAACACGATCTACACAAATAAATTAGACAATGTTCAGTTAATTGTAGCGTTCTATATAAATAGAAATTCAATAAGAATGTAAAAATCAAATAATAGAATAATCTAGCGCTCTAGATCAAATATATATAACAATTCGAAACCCTAGTTTAAAAATAGTTTTCCACAGTATGTCTTCAGAAAAATCCTAAAAAATTACAGTTAATACATTATATAATTTCAAAAAATTATTAAGTAGGTAAAAATAGATTTAAATGTGTCTATTGCTTAAGGTGGAATATTACAAAGATTGATCAGTCTGCACATTATTAGTTAAAATATTCATAGTAGTACATGATTGAAACCGATTGAATAAATTTCTTCATTGGAAGACCCTTTTGAAAGTGTGATCTATAATTTAGAACTTTGTACCTAAAACATATAACAATACATATAATATATAAAACAAACTTTTGTTTTAAATCATACTTGTGATGAAGATTGGATATCAGGATGTATGGGTATAACTGGGTTATTATTATGTAGTAATTGTAATTTTTTTTTAATGCGCCTCTGAAATTGACGTTTAGATATATTTCAATATCTTTAATGCGTTTATGAACTGTTAACAACACTAGAACAAGTACATAAAATATACATTTTTTTAATACCTAATTTAAAAGTTTACTCATAATATTTGTTAATTAATTATTATATATATATATATACATTGTACATTTATCATATATGTATTTGGTATGTATTCACTAAATGAATTAAGATAATTTTTAAAAATAGGAATGCTATCAAATTTACTTTGTCCTGTCATATCGGGTTATAGCAGTTCTACACCATTTGACTGGTGAACCTTTTAACATTATATTTTAAAGTATCTATATTATTACAAAGTCTATCGCTCGTCATACTATTAGCTATCAACTCTTCATAAATTTGTTTGAACAATATGTGAATTCCTTTAAACACAAAAATATGTAAATTATTAAGTATTTTTTTCAATCCTAATCACATTAAAAGTGTCATGTATAGATAGTGAATAGGACTATTATAAGTCAGCAATTTAAAAATGAAATCATCTTTGTGAATATTTAGTTATGATACAGATATACGAATAATTAGATGTAGGAACCTACCTATATTATTACATTTACTAAAGGTAATAAAGTTAGAGAAATTTAGAACATATATAAGGTTATAGCCTTTAGCCTATACGTATGAGAGGTATCATAATTTGCTTTATTAACTAATTTTTAGTACAATTATTTAAAATAATTATTTTTAACTATGATTAGTTTTTGAATTAATTTTAAATAGATTATGTCTAGTCACTTGTATCACTTTTATTAGGCATATTCATGTTAACCTTACCTTCAGATGAATTTTGTATTGTTGGATAAGATAATTTTTCAATAGTATTCGGAAATGGTTGGTTTTGAGACACCATAAATTTGAAATTCTATAATACATATAATAATAATTATATTTTGTTTAATAAATGCCTACTAAATTTTAAAATAAGAACATTAATACTCAACTGTATTTACCTGTGATATTGAATTTGAAAATTCACAAGTCATTGGTATGTATGAACATTTACTTGTCGTTGGTAATAATGAATTCATGTAATCTGAAGCTTCCATCACATATATTATAGTATTTGAAATGTTAAACAATGTTAAAGGTTGCAAATCATTGTAACTATTTTCTTTGTAAAAAGTGGAGTTTACTGCTGACGACAAAAAAGCACTATGATTTGTTGAAGGTGTTTGCAATGGCTCTTCACAAAAAGTTCCTAACATTGATGATGCATGGTTATTAGGTATAATAGTGTAACCAGAATCTTTAGATCAAATCAAATACAACTAGTTAGGTATAATACAATACACACAATAAAACTTAAACATAATTAATAATGTTTATGCCTTTATTATCACTGTCACTACTGTCTAAGGTATTTTGTTTCTTTTTTTTCAAAAGTAACAAGTCATTTAAAACATTTTTATTTTCTGTGGATTCATTTTCTACTCGTTTGTACCAAGCCTTATTGAATTTACCTGACATGTAAATTGTATATTATAGATATAATATTATATATTAGACGAGTATGTAAAATTACCTACAAACTAACAATAAGATATTATATTATTATTACTGTTGAATAAAACAATTGCATATTTTTCCAAACTCTAGAAACGATTTATTTTACACTAACTTGGCACATTTGTATTTAGTAAAGAACTTTATATATTCTTAAACATTACATATATGGCTATACCTACTATAAACCAATATTATAATTCTATTTAATTCTGTTGTAAGTACCTAGGTATTTAGTCTATTTTCAGGATTACATCATTCAAATATAGGTATATTAATTTTAGTCAATATTAAAATATGACCATTTAATAAGGCTTTAATTAATATAATTATATTTAAAATAGGTAATAACTAATAATGTATAGATAAAACTGACCATATTATTAATATCACAATAAAGATATTATCAAGAATTAGATACCTATTTAGTTTTCATGAAAATAAAAAAGAAATTAGTAAAAAATTGTAATCAATTACAACTCATATTACATTAGAATTTAGATGAAAGTGTTTACATTAAAGTATTGAATTAAGATTGTTTTATTTCGCTTACCATAAATCTTGTTATCACCAACGACTTTGATCTGATAATTTTGCCAAGATGGAACTGGATCTATGGCCTCTTTTAAATGGATACTAGTAACTTTGAAGGGTGGCCAGTAATAATTCTTTATAGTACCTACTGTTATATAAATTCTCAATTTCTGTCTTAACAAGCCAAATTAATTAGTATAACATTATAATCATTGCTCGTGGAAAATATTATGACAAGTACCCACTTCTATTTTTTTGGAAGCATCTGCAATAGTAAAACTAGGGTATTATTATTATGTTGTTAATTAAGACTTAAGTACTTAGTATACAAGATGACCCACTGTTTTGTTCATGTTACCAAGGTTTTTTCTCCTTAGGGCACATTATGTGTTTGGGCACATTTGGGACTTAAAAACTAATTTACATTTTTGCATGAATAAAATTAAAAAAACCATTTAAACAAGTTTTTTGCAATGCATATTAAGTGATCACCGATGGGTAAATTTGTTTATTAACACTAATGCAAAAAATCGGGGACTCGTTACTATAACTTTTGGAATTTGAAAACAATTGTTGAACTGCGATCTTTGTACAGAGTGGGAAATACAAAGGTTTTCGCCCAAACGAAAATACCTAGGTATGAACTATAAAATAGTTTAACACCCGAACACAAAATACTCGAAGGTAGCAATATAATAAATTATACATTACCGTCAATCGATGTGACTTGAAACGATTTTGACATATTTCTTGGCATTATTCGTTTAAAAACTAACACAAGTCCGCATAAGTCTAATGAATAAAAAATACCTTTATTACAATATTCTTCTTTCAAAGTACCCTTTAATGTATTAAAAATTTACAAACCTCCAAACTCGACGTCTTTCACGAAGAATTTAAAGCAATATTATTAAATCACTGTTATGACTGTTATCATGAGAGATGTTTGTCTTGATGGTATCTTTTTGGAAGTGATGATAAGACAATCACAGTACGTCTGAAGATAACATTTATTTTCATAAGAAAGATAAACATATTATTTTTAATGCAGGTAGAATTAAAATTATATTAAATACTCTCATTTATACCTTTATATGTTCAAACAAAAACCAAATCGTTTCATTTCACCTTGTAGTTCCAAGTCACCTCGATTGACGCGATCGGTACTTTTAAAATTATAATTTAAATTTGTCAATCAAAACTTACATTTTTATCAAGAATGTTCGACATATACCTAACTGTTTGTAATAGAATCAAAAATCTCATCGACATCAGTTGTATATTGAATGCGCGAGTGCGTGTGCCGTGTGAAAAGGATGTTACATAAAAAAATTTACAAAAATGAGTTAGTGAGTTAGTTAGCTACATAAAAAAAAAACAGGAAAAATCCATAGGTAGGTACTGTTTGTAAAAAGAAATACAATTTTCCAAATTTTAATATTAAATACTTGAATGTGTTATTTAAATGTGAATTTTACTATAAATGATGACTATCCGTGCATTATAGGGTATGACAGTGACTAAACCTATTATACCATTTTTAATTAGCAGCAATAGAAAATATAATTAATGATAAGTATAGGTACCTAGCATATGTTTTTACGTTTGTCGCCTTTTCTGCCTTATTAATAATTACACCGAGAAATCCCTTTTGAAACATACCTTTCGATTACGAAATATTAAAATCACAAATAATTATAATTTATAAATCTAATATAACAATGTAATGTTATATTCTTCAATTTTCATTTGAAAAATGAAATCATTAAATTTAAATACGAACCATGTCGACGTTTTGGGGAAAAAATACACACTTGTATTATCGTACTTGATAATTCATCTCGGTGTGGGGTTTTATCGATTCCGCCGCCAATTTATTTGTTTATTTTGATTCAGCTGTAGGATATTTATTTATATTGATTCCAACGACTGTGTATTAAATATTGCACAGAATTTTTTTTAATTAACCGCCTAAGTACACACAATTTACCATAATAGTAAATGTATTTTTTTTTAATTTAAATAAAAACAATTCAAAAATTTTCGTCCAAAACTGGCAACAGAACCCAATTGTACATATTATATTATGGCAGAAAAAAATAAAATACAATGTAAAATTTGTTATAACAGTAAAATAATATAGGTTTTATTTTTACAAAATTAAGTAAAATTTTCATTATCTTAATTAGATTTATATAATATAAAAATAATAAAATATACTATGTAAATTTATGGGTACCTATTATCTATTATTGTTATTTAAATAATTGTCATATAATTACAGTGTTTTGGGTTGTACTAATAAAAAAAAAATAATATTTTATATCAAAAAATAACATAAGCCTTTTACATTTTGTTATTATTAGAACCTTGTCAAACACAAACTAAACCATATTATTCAAAAGAACCAAAATACAAATTCAAATTTAAATTTAAAACACAGATAATTGTACAAATAATATGCCAAACCATAAAACATTACATAAAAACCAATAATTTTAAATGGTTACTTTATATCTAAACGTCAAATTAGCAAAAGATAATAACCCAAACCAATATATCGTAAAATATAACAAATATCTTTAATTATGAATCATTACAAAAATATCCTAATACATAATACTCAATTAAATAAGCAAACTATATATTATATATCTATATATACAACTAGAATTACTACTTTTCCAAACCTTTATTAATTATTAGTATATACTTACACTTAAATATAATTATAAGAATTAAAATAATAATACAAAAAAACAAAAATTAACATTATTACCTATATTATTCATTCATGACCACATTAGACACTAACCTTTATATACATAATATTTAATTAAATTAATTAATTACATACAACTAGAATTACTATTTTATTAAACCTTTATAAATGACTAAAATATATTTACATTCAAAATATAATTAAAATATTAAACAAAAAATGAAATCATTAAATCTTTTTGATTATTCTCAATTTGATAAACACATTAGACATCCACCTTTAAATAAAACTTAATCAAACAAGCTAATTAAATAACATTACATTACATCTTACAATAATATACCTTTTTTATTTTACCAAAAACATTAACCACATTAGAAAATAATACATTTTATTATTTAAACACCACAGTAAGCTTTCATAACATATTGAACTATA
>NC_042493.1:101364911-101367340 GCF_005508785.2 Acyrthosiphon pisum
TTATTTTATTACCTAAGATCATATTATAGTATCCTTGTATTTTGGGTTTGATGAAAACAATGATCAGTTACAAATTGCAACAACAAGAACTCACTTTTATTTTGTATAATACCGTATTATACCAGTATTATACCGTATACCGACTGTGATAATCGGAGGCCCGGATCATAAATACAAACGGGGGCCCGGGGTGCTACTTGGTGTATAGCTCCCTGGGCCAGTCCGTCCTTGGTTACTGATAAACAAAAGACATAATAATAATAATATGCATCTATTCTATCTAAAAATATCTTTACTATACGCACTATATACAGTATATACACAGAATGTATGAACGGTAAAATGTAATGTGTTAACTATAAAAATATGTTTTTATTAAGTATGTTTTTGATACTGTAATGAATCTGTAATGAAAAACTGTAAACACTAGAAACGTTTTTTTAACGATTGGCCTGGAGGTGGGAAAAAATTAGCCTCTTTAATTGTTTGCACACCTTAAAAAAAACTGAAATGGCGCCCCTGTTACAGTATGTTATTAATCTAGTGCGCGGATTTTTATGAATTTGCATACATTTTATTCTCGTTGATCGTATGCTAACATGGGCACAGAATTTGTTCTCATGTTTAATATGACGATTTTTACAGTACATAATTTGGGTATTTTGAAATGTACTCAATTTTTTTTATTTTACAAATTTGTATGCAAATTTAATTCTTTTATACAGATTTTGATGTTTTTTTTGACACTTGAAATTATTACCTACTATTGTTTTATGGAAAAAATATAATATATTTTCAGTTTTGATCAATAATACATTACGTATACAAATAATACAAATAATAAAAATATATTTGAGAATTCGTTTTTTTACAGATTAAAACTAGTTACCAAAAAACACAAATGAATTAAGTACCTATATCATACCTGAGTAAGTTGCTTTTAGGATTTAGGATACATTTTTTATATTAATTGATTCCTGATTTTTTCTTATATCTATAAGTTAAAAGTGTTAAAAGTTAAAACTACCTACAAAACACATCAAATATCTTAAAGAAAAGTATTTATAGTACCTACTGTTCAATAATTTCAATTAAATATTCAGATAATAAATGCCTTTTTTGGTAATTTTTGATTGGATATTTTTTTTTTCATACATATTTGAACAATTTAATGCATTTACTTATATTTGCATAGTTAAGATTATTAGCAAATATTTTTTGGTTGTAATTTGCAAAGAAATCGGCTTGTTGTATATAAATTGTACTGAAATAAATTCTTATATAAATTAACGCTTACAAATTGTAATATATTCTTAAGACACCTTACTATTTAAAATTAACATCTACCTTCTGATATATTTATACAAATTATATTGTAGGTAATGAGTTTATAAAGAATAAGAAGGGCATTATGATTTTAGAATATCATTGCATACGAAAAACGATTCTGGTCGAAGATGACGATCTGTTATAGCCTATAATATTACTGTACGGGTCGGGTACGGACAATTTATTATAGGCCATGACGCCCGGTCGCCAAAATACTTCGTACACACCGACCTGTGTTGTATGTTTAGTAGTGGTGTTATAGCCTAGCTAGCCAGTGGCGTAATTTAGTTAACATTTTTGGTGTTGAAAAAAAAAACTTTAAATTAAATAAACAAGTATATTCAACAAGTGTTATTGTTTATTTATATTATAATTTGCAATATTTTTATTTTAAACTTAATTTTCGGCTATTCACAGAGGAATTATTGTTGAATCCGTCAATGACTTCTTCTATATTGATATTTCTTTTTTTTCAATATGTAATGTACCAAGATAACTTAATCGTTTTTGACCCATTGTGGTCCTCAGGTAAGTTTTAAGTCTCTTAGACATGAAAATGATCTTCCACAGTTGGCAGTTGTAGTGGGTATGGTAAGAAATATACGAATAATTTATGTTAAAATCGGAAATTCATTTTGAAAATCATCATTCTTAATAAATTCTATTTTCTTTACCATAATACTAGTTGTTTCTATGTTGGAGTACTTCATACTAACCATTCTATTATAAACTTCAATTTCAGTATTCAGATGTTATAAATCAAAGTTGTAGGTGTTACAAACAATATTTAATGCTTCGTGTGGTGGATTATCATTGGCTATTATTTCTTTTAATCCATTTAATATATCTAGCTGGTTTTTTTGAAAATGTTGTTGCATTTCTCTAATTATGATATCTAAGACTAGGATAGTAAATTTCAATACGATAATAATCTTTTAAATTCAAAGTTTTAGGCCCCTTTTCCCCACCACCTAGCTTATATTATGGAACATTTTTTCGGACGCGGAGTGACTGAATTGTTACTTGTCAGTTACTAATTGCTATCACTATTCAAAATTCACTATCGTGTTACGATAACACAACAATGAAGAACGTGCAAT
>NC_042493.1:101369849-101370636 GCF_005508785.2 Acyrthosiphon pisum
TAATCAAAAAAATAACAAAACCATACACCTTTCAAGAATCCAAATATAAATTTTTTTCCCATTATATTTCACATCTCGTTAATTTTTTATCCACAATACAAAATATACAATAATATCTAAAATACCACGCTTATGAAAAATCCTATTCACTTTGTACAACATTTTTAGCAAACATATTTGAACTGTATTATCAAAACATACTAACAAAAAACACATAATAAGCACATAATTGTCAAAATATTAAGAGATTGTAAAATTAAAAATATCATTTAAATAAAAAAATAGATTAATTCGCACCAAGTATAAATTAATTAAAATTAAGAATCAAATTAAGAATGTATAATAAAAAACCGTAGCTCATTATGTACACTATTCCATTACATAGAACTTAACTAGATTTAATCATTGTTATTATTAAACTTTGCCCACATATTATATAAACTCACAATAAGCATCATATCATTATGTATCATATAAGCACCTTTTACTTTTATGTATCAACTTTGGTCACTTATACATCAATCACATACTTAATATTATATAATTATCTCCAAAAGGTATATGATACAACTATTCACATTAAATTAAATGTTAAAATGATAACCCTTTAATATTGTAAAATTAATTTATATACATAAATATCCATTTGTATATTTGTCGCATATGGCAAATCACATAATATATTAAAAATATAACAATGTAAAACCTAATTCATTTCATATTGTATAACAATCATTTTATATCGAGTGTAACAATAATTGTCATTAACATTTTGTAAAATATCCAA
>NC_042493.1:101370686-101373138 GCF_005508785.2 Acyrthosiphon pisum
CAAGTTATTTCAACTGTAAATTAAACTAGTTAAGTTCATAAGTTGATCTAGAAAATAAATTAACTAGTGAAGTTAAAAAGTTAAAAAACAATTAACATTTTAACTTAACTTTAACTTCTTAACTAGTCAACAAATGATATACCACTGTTTTCTGTTAAGCTCAATATCAATCTGCATGGTTAAAAGTCAACTTATAAACATATACAAAAATAATTTGTATTACTTTACTAATGACTTAAATATGCTGGGTACCCACGAATTAATTATATTTATTTATTTAAATTTTGTTGTTATCAATTTTTGTTATCAAAATATCTGTGGCAGTAAAATGCGCGGTATAATGAATAGGTTTTGAATCGGCCAATGAAAATGGGTTATTCTATATGCAGTGCCGAGACCATGTACACTTTGTTAATATGCCAACGGGCCAAAGCCATTTAACAAAGAAAGAAAAACATTGCATATGAATTGGCACAGTATGAAAACTAATAGACAAGTGATAATAATTTAAGTAAAAATAGTAAGAAATATAGAGACAACATTTGAGTATATAAAACAAAAAACTATAAAACAAATATTTAGGCACTACGATTTAAAAATAACAACGTTTTAGCTTTAAATACTTGACGAGACAAAATGTAAAAATCCAAGTAAACAACACTGTACCTAAACGATTAACATCGAAGCTGCACGCTCATGTATTATCTCCGTCTTATAAATATATAACATAGCAAATACGGTTTTGCGAGAGTAAGAACCACTCAGGCTAAAATCCAAGTTAAGGGGACTGCAGCAAACGTATTTTTCATACGTCTTAGACCAATAAGCGGTGGTAAATTTCACGTAGTTCGGAATGTCCGATTTAAATTTTTTATACATGTATGAACTCATTGACAAAATATCTAGGCTTCTTAGGAAGTCGATTTTTCATTTTCAATTTAAAATCACCCTAAAATAACCATTTTTTTTTTTAGAAATCCCATGAAATAATTGCATTACATTTGTATTTATTTTGGGCACATCTGATTTTAAATTTAAAAAAGTGATTCCTGAGAAGCATAGTCTAATAGACTCTAGAAGTTTATACATTCAACCATTTTTTCGAAATTACAATTGAACTTCGGGAACTATGATTAATTTACTAGTAATTACTACCATTTTTAGTAGTTTTTATAGTCGTGCAAACAAGAATATATATTTCATTTTGGCGATGTATTGACATGTGTGTGCGCGTTTGAGAGTTGCTTCCGACGCGGTTGTCCGACTTGACGTGACAGCGATTATAGGAAACAATCAGCAGATAAGGATTACCGGATAGGTATAGAGGAATAACTAATAGGCAATAATAATATTTTTTCAAAATTATAATTATAATTTATAAGGAATATAAAGTGTAATATTATACTACATAATATGAATCATTTTATTTCAACACTATACACTCTGATAAGTTAAATTGTCTGTAAGTTTCCGGTGGTTTGTGTTTTTTCATTATTTTACAAATTGTGTAAAAGCTGGCGTAAGTTAAGTGCACCTAATTAATTCCAAATAACTAACATAGGTACTGTAAATGACACATATTAAAGTGTACGTCTACTGATTAAAAACTTATTACTTATTTAGTTATTTGTTTACTTTAAATTGCAGGTACCTACATATCGCAATTCATATTCATATAACTAACATTGTTGTACCATCATGTATGACAGTACGTTACGTCTGCAGTGCAGGCCTTTCATGATTGAAATTCATATACAAATGTGCACATTATCAAGAATAAGTATCATAGTTACAATTTTAATAAAAAATATTACTAAAATATTATTGGTACCCAAGTACCTAATACAAATATTTGGACTTCAAGTTTCAATAAAAAAATATTGGAAATTTATAATTTTTAATAGAATATATAACTTTTTATCGATCAAAATGTTAGATCCTGAGTGCGGAGCTTAGATTCTGCAGGTTATTTTGTTATTTTTAAATTATATATTATATATTATTATATTTTGTTTTTTTTTTCTGAGTGGAACGATGAATGTATTGATTTTATAATGATGTGTGTTTTTTTATTTTTTTTTATTTTTTATTTTTTATTTTTTTTGTGTCTGTGTACACGATAAGTAGTCGAAATAATGCTACGATTTTCAACTTCAGTATCTTATTCGATCAGAAAGTGAATATCGTTGGTGCATTGGGGAGGTCAAAATTTAAATTTCCCAGTAGTTTTCAAAAGCGCCGGGAAAAACAAAAGAAAAATTACGAAAAACGGGAATTTTTACGCAAAATCTGTTTTCGAGAAAATCGATTTTGGTTTTTGGTGTAACTTTAGTTTAGACTAATATTTTGACTTATTTTGAGCTCATTACGGACATTGTCAGTTTTCATTTTTTTTAGTTTTTTTTCTAAATATCAATAAAATTTTATTTGTTTATCAAAAAGCTTGAAAATT
>NC_042493.1:101374282-101407640 GCF_005508785.2 Acyrthosiphon pisum
TTTATTTACATTATATATTTTATAATACTGTAGTATCGAAAAAAAAATCATACTATATTATTATTAGTTAATTACGAAAATATTATTATTTATATAACAATATAGTATTGTTTTATTTAGAATACATTTATAATATTATTTTCAAAATAACAACAAAATAATACTATATTATTATAAGTTAATTACGAAAATATTACAATACTATATAACAATATAGTATTGTTTTATTAGAATACATTTATAATATTATTTCAAAAGAACAACTAAATTATTACTATATTATTATAACTTCATTATGAATATATTATTGTTATTAATAAATTAGTATATAGTTTTATTTACAATAGGTTGCAAATAGCTTATTAAAAGAGCTGTTTTCAATTATTATTATTTATACATAATTATGTGAGCGTAATATTATGCATGTACACATAATGGTCATAAAATTATTTTTTTATTAATACATTTTGCTACGCGTTATTGGTATATATTTTATTGAGTAACCAGTGGCACCGATATCACGTAATTTATCTATGACAAAATATGTTATAGTAGATTTTATAGATAGGAGGGCCCAGTATAATATTATTGTATATTGTATAGTATTTTGGTAATGATTATTACAATTATTATAATTATTATGGTTTACCAAAAACGGGTCAGTCACAGATTGGTAGCTTATAGCTTAGGGTACTTATGTTCAAATAGATCATACCAAACAATGCATTTAAATATTTGTTCAGCTAAAAAATTTAAAAAAAAATGGTTGTACATTAAATGTGTATAGCTATGCGGATTGAGGGTGCTATTATCGGTGATATTGAATTGAGTCCATGCTACTTTTATGTGTTTGAATTGAGTCCAGGGTATTATCTTAATATCTTTGAATTGAGTCCGTATAGATAAAATGTCATAACTACTTGTTAAGCCGGTGACCTTGAACCTTGCACATCATATTATACCGGATACGTAACGATAACGGATATTCATCAACGGTGGTATAAAGTTACTCGTTCAAAATCAATCAGTCGTGCCGAATACTTCGTGAACACGCAATTAGTTAATACTTATAATATACTTAATAATTATCAAATTATAACGAGTGAAAAATGGAGTGTATGTTAAGTGAAAAACAAAAAACATTAAAAATTGTTAAAGGTTTTAAGTTTCGATTCCATAAAATGTTGTAAGGCAAGGTTCAACGGTGGACATGTTGTAAAAACTCGTGTAAGTGTTTTTTTTAAATTAACCTCTGATAATGTTATGTCAGAAATCTTCAATGAACACAAACATGATAAGTGTGACGAAAATGTACTTACTAGACAGAAAATCAGCAACGCTGTTAAAAGGAAAGCTGTGGATGATATTTTTGTCCGGCCATCGAAGATTTTACATAATGAGTTTAAAAATGGTGACATTTCAACTCTCACGACAAACGACGTTATTTTAATCAAACAAAACATTCACCATGCTCGTTCGCTGCTTCATCCAAAATTACCTAAAAGTACCCATGAGACTCAAAATGCATTAAAATCAATGAATATTATAACAAATAATGACGAGAACTTTATGTTTTTGAATGATTTCGAAAATTCGATAATAGGATTTTCAACAAAAATTAATTTAGATGTTTTGTGTGATGTAAAAAATATATATATTGACGGGACGTTTAAGAGCTGTCCTAAATACTTTACCCAAATTTTGACGATTCATGGTTACTATAAAGATTCATATGTTCCTTTTGTATTTTTGTTGTTGCCCACGAAAGAGTCAAATATTTATGTAAAAGCATTTCAACATATTATTAACTATTGTACATCGCTAAGTTTAACATTTAGCCCTTCAGAAATTTATGTAGATTTCGAAATTGGAATCCATAATGCAATTAAAGAAGTCTGGACCGATGTTAGAATTAAAGGGTGTCGATTCCATTTGGGTCAAAGTTGGTGGCGTACAATTCAGAAGTTAGGTCTGTCTAAAGAATACAAGTCTAATTCTGAGAAAAGTAGATATCTCAAGTATTTTTTTGGATTGCCATTTTTAAATGAAAATGACGTAGTCCAATGTTTCACGGAAGATTTGATGGCAATAAAACCATGTGATGACGAAAAAATTGATAGTTTTACAGATTACATTTTAAATAACTACGTTGACAATGATGTTGCACAGTTTCCCCCCAAAGTTTGGAGTGATTTTTCAGCAACCACTAATCGGACCACTAACCGGACCACTAACAGTTGTGAAAGTTTTCATGCAAAATTAAATGCCTTTTTTCATTCGGGACACTCTTCTGGGAATACAGTCCGATACATATATAAAACTAAGAAGCAAAGCAAAAAGACCATGTAAAAAAACATTAGAAAAAGAAAATTTTTTACGAGAGCAGACAAACAAATACATAAATATGCAAATTGGCAGATTTGACTTTTTAAAATCTGTATCATTTAAATTTTTACCAGCAACTATTTAATTATAAACATTATTACATTACACATAAATATTATTATTTTTAATTGACTCATTATACCTACTTATTATTATTTATTATATGATTAAAAAAAAACAGTGTACCTATGCAATCATACATAATAATTATTATTTTTAATATTTTTTTAATTAATTAACTCTATACTTATTATTATTATGATTAAAAAATACAATCACACACATTTTTTGGGAGACTACTCAGCCAACCTCCACGTGGTGTCTCCTGGGTAACGCTAATAGGCTGAAGGGACTCAACTCGAACAACCTAAAAATATTGGTCGGACTCAACTCCGATAACCCAAAAGTATTTGCGGGACTCAATTCAACATTTGGGACTCAATTCAACATTTGGGACTCAATTCAATGTTATCCGCTATTATTTGTTTCACGTTTAATTGTTGCAATGAAAAAAAAAATTGGGGGGGGGGGGCTGAATGCAAGATGTCTGGTATTTTTTAAACACTTCGGCACCACTGGAGTAAACTATAAAATTATATACAATAATGTGGTATAACTATAATAACGATTGTCTGTATAAAAAAAAAAATCATCTGATCACAAAAATGATAATGGATCAATACAAAGTACCTATAGCCATTTCGATAACCTAACGTCCTAACCTAACTTAGGTACCTAATACCTAACTTAATATTTAGGTAGGTTAAAATACCTACATAAAATAGTTAAATTATTCTATGTAAATATGTTGTGCCTATTGAAATAAATATTGTTTACTGTAACCTATTTAAAAGTTAACTAGTAAAAACATTGTAATTTATAACATATTGCTATAACATATTATTAATGTTGTTTAACTATGTATACTAAAGCGACTATTATAAATATGTGTAAGTTGTTATTTATTTAATTCTAAAACATAATAAAATATTTAAAAAATAAAATTGACTATTATAATTATAAATTGGATTTTAAAAAATTAACTAGTTATTTTGTTTTGTTTAATAAGAATAACTGGCCAAAGGATACATACATAATAATAATATACGTCATATTATATAGTATAATATTATAATAGTTTAATTCACTATAATAACAAGCCCAATATTATTTACTAAACATAATAATATTTGTTTTTCAAAAAACCTTGAATATTCTTAAAAACTATTTAGTTACACAATTTATATTCTAATTGATAATGATAACCTACAAACATATTTACACATTTTCGAATTTACTATATACCTACATAGGCTTTTAATGCTTTTGAGATTTAAAATAATTATACAAGTATTACCTCACTAATGCTCTTACAGGGTAAGTGGTAAATGAAAGAGGAGGATTTGGGTGTTATAACCACCACAGGTTATTTTGCTATAGAAATCTGCCAACTCCCAAATAAAGTAACAGTTAAATTATAATAAGTGTGTCGCCTGAAATCAGATGTATTTTAGGCCCTCGATAATTATAATATAATATAATACACAAATAATAAATAGAAAAATAGTCATATAATTGCAATAAAGACACACAAAATAATAGGTATAATATACTATAATATATGTATAATAGGTGCCTCCTTTTTGAATATTAAAATATTAATTAATAATTACAATAATCTAGATTTTTCACCTACTAAATTTATCGAGAAATCAGAAATATATAAATACTTGTAAATACTTATGTCATTACTCACTAATACCAACCCCATTAATAGATATTATATTATTGTGTCCAATTTAAACATGTTTTAATTATATTAATTAACATATAATTAGGTATATGAAAGATTCTGAATTGTTCATTGGGCATCACATTCAATCTATTTTTTAAATATTTCAGTGCCGATGTTGAAAATGGTCTTTCACAATGATTTACTTGTGCTACAGCAGGTATATGTACTATTTAGTCTCAGAACAATTTATTGATATGGTCAATATAGGGAATAAATCTAGTTTGCACCCACGCGAATTTTTAAATTTTTTTCTCGGAAACCCATGTATTTTAACGAATTAAAAAGAACGACAGTACAAAAATTCATTTGAGGAAATTATAAGTTTTTAAGTTATGTAGCCTTATACCAAGATCACGATTTTTGGTGTCTTACGCATCACGGATTATTGACTGACATAATAATAATAATAAATATTATATCATAATATGATGCGTATTATTGTAACTCCGTGGTAAATATTCGTCATAACGAGTAATGACTTGTATTATATTCAATATTATAGTATACTAGTAAACCTACATAATAATTTTATGAATATTATGATTTATGACTGTCCTTTTTTTTATTAGTCCGTGACTGAAGGTATGCAATATGCATTTTATTATTTTTATTTAAATTTTAAGCATTTTAAATTTAATTTGGAAACACAGCTCACCGCATTCACTATTCAGTATCGTTTATTGTAGCTATACCTATAATAGGTTATGCAGAAAGCAACCATCCCACACATGTTCTATTTGGAGATAATTCAAGTTTTAGAAAAATATTATTGGTAAGATAACACATGCAGTTCCATCTTTGAACATTGATAGATAACCCTCCTATCGACTTGTGGGTTAGTTGCAATTAGTAAAATGCGTAATATAAAATGTCCAGTATAGTAGTATACAAAGCTCATTATTTATGTTTTTGAGGGTTTGTTGCTTCCTGCATAACGCCGTTCTATTATAGCGTACGTATAATATTGTTAGTGTGTGTGCGCACTGCGCTATGCCCGCTGCCGGTGTCTGTGTGTGGTAGCGCGGGATCGGGGATACTAGACAGTAGACAGTGTACTATAACTATATGGTGTGCTATAATAAATATTATATTGTATCACTTCCGTGGAACGCAACACAAACTATAATAATAACTGCTCGACGGCGTGGGGATCGATGCTCGCAACTTCGCTTCCGCGATAAATTAATTCATCGTGTGCCGGCACATAATCCCGGCATGTTATAAATATATTATTGTGTATACAATGTACGCGTGTGGAGGAGCGCGCCTGTTGCACTCTGTAGTCTGTACGGATCGAGGCCCGACTGCCCGAGATTAATCGACTCGCGGGAACTTTGTAAGCATAAGCACGTTCTTCACAATATTTCTGATGTTTTGTAGTTTGCTAAGAGTTAATTGATGCATTAGATAACTAGTTAAGTCGTATAACGAATTTACCTGTATTTTAAACAGTTTAAATAGGCAGCTCCCGCTTCGATACACGCACACATCGCCGTGCAGTAATTCTTTTTTTTACTTAGCTCGCGCCATGACCTGGTGCGGCCACACTGGATCTAACTGAACAATAATAATAATAATAATAATAATAATATTTTTGGTCTGTGAGGTTGATCAGCCTGGTAAAAAACGCAACTGAAACAGACGAACTCGAAAAATATGGAGTTGGAGTACCAGGAACTCTTGGACTAATCATTACTTTTTTTCAGTTTCGGCGGCGGCGGCTCGGCAGCTGTTACGGCGACGCGCGGCTGAAGTAGCTACTCGATCAACGGCAATCACGATTATAGCATAGGTACGTTCCAGTTACATTCTGTGACATAGAAAATATCGTCGCCTGCTACAAAGTCTCTGCTATTCTTACTGTGATCCAACTGAGTACAAATAAACCGTCACGCGTCGTTTTTAGCAAATTAGCTACGAGTACTCCTAGCTTTCAACAATATTATATTCTTAGAAAATAATAAACTCTTAATATTATTTTGGCTCAAACAGTTGAATAATGTTAAATTAAATTAATCGTTATTTATTCAAGTCGAAATTACGATGATTTTTTCACCAAGAATTATTTCACGTTCACTGAAATTTTCTTCGACCAATAATTACAACATACTTATTATGGTAACAAAAGGTTACATTCATTTGGTAACGTCTTAATATGCTCTATTAGATTTTAAATTGTTAGCTTATTATATTACTATAAGTTATACGGGTGTAGTTAGAATGTGGAGGTGAATTTAAAATTCTTTGAATAGGGAATCCATGATCGTTTTAAATTACAAATGAGGTAGGTACATTACGTACGAGGTCAAACACATAATAATAATATGAAAGGCATTACAAATATATCGGTAACCACAGGAAATACAACATCATATCCAATGTGGAACAGCATTAGGTCCGAACATGGAAAACATCAACAATATGAGAAATATATATATATGTCTTTAGAAAAACGGAATTGTGAGCAATACAAATTTGAAAAAAAACACGTAATTTGTAAGTATGTAACTATCTCATATTTGTAAAATCGTAATCGTCTTGTAAAATGTTAAATAAATAACCTTTGTCGTTGATGTTTTTAATGACCAATAAAACAAAAACAAATACGAGGCCGTGATTTATGCCAGTATTTTTAAAAATTAAGTTATTTTATTTCATGATAGTTTAAAAATTCCCAAGACAACATGGAATTGTGTCTATATTAATCAATATTATATATTCCAATATTAGTAAACCTGTGTATAAATTATTATAATCATGTATTTTTATTATGTTTATGTAGGTAACTACTTATTTTTGAGATTTTTATCTCCAAAATTGTAATTTTATGTTTTATGAAATTTTCAAAAATAATATAAAAAATTAGCTACGTATTATATTTAATCATATTTCACAGTTTTGACTGCATATTTCGATAATTTTTCCCGAACCCTTCATAATATGATAGTTATCCGAGTAAAAAAATAAACCGTTACCTACACGATTAGAAACTTATGCTTATTACGATCATACGCGTGCGCACGGGAGTAAATGACAACGGATTATTGTGTTGTCGTCCAAGACCAAGGTCTATACCAATTTTCCGAATTTTTCATCGTCAAAAAGTGCTTCAAATCGAGCGCGCAAGATTTGATTACAGACAGACACACAGACGTGAAAGCGAACTTAAGAAAAGTGTGTAATAAATAAGATAGTGTGTGTGTTTATCTGTCTAATACCCAATGATTCCGGCGGTGGCAACGGTTATAATTCCCAAATGTATAGAGAAATATTATTTCAGTAAAATTTTATTTTACCGTAAGCGCTTCTCTATAAACAATATTCGGCGTGCAATACCGCATTACCTCTCTACCAAAACGCCCAAACAAACGTCCAGCTGTACTGTGAACACCACTACATCGTACCGCGAGCACAGCAAAGCGTCGATAACCTCTCCTCCGTACTGACATCACCTCTCCACCACTCGGCAACCGATCGACCGCCCAATAGTACCGCGCTAAACGCTCCGCTGTACCACGACTATCGCTCAATCGTACCTCGACTACCACTCCACCAAACAGATCACCTCACCACGACTCGACGAAAACCGAACGACCGCCCGATCGTACCGCGTCCACCACTCAACATATTATACGAAATTAAGGTTACAATTCGGGGGGGGGGGGGGGGGCCTACAGTCCATCAAACAAAACAATTCATTTAAAATAACCCATAGGTGGCTTACATCTATTTCAATAATGAATATGTTTGGAAGGGCTAAATCGTTGTCAGGGGGCAAAGCCCCTCCCCGTATTACACAACAGCCACCGCCACTGCACCGTGACAACCGATAAACCATTTTACGATACTAACAGCGCATATTATGTCGGCGGCAATAATGTGAGCGACAGCCGCGAGAGTAGGTAAACAATAACAGAAGTATCAAGTGTTTTAAATGTGTACCATAAAAACTAAGTTTCGTGGCGACGAGAGTCGTAGTGAAGGCGGCACTGGCACACGGCTACTAGAGTAGGAAGAGGTAAACGGTTGTGTATTCTTTTTCTAACCAGTGTTGGGTAAATTACTTTTAAAAAGTAATAAAATTACGTTACTCCTTACTTCAAATATTTTTATTTAAATTACATTTACATTACCTAAAATTATTTATATTACGTTACATTACTTTTTCATTAATTAAGTAGTGCGTTACAAATAACGTTACTTTTTTTTTAAACCATATTCAATTCATATGATTCAATTATTATGTATATATTTTACAATTATAGACCTAGGTAGTGATAATATAATATAATATTATAGTATTATGTACAGGAGCGGACTGGCCCAGGGTGCTATACACCAAGTAGCACCCCGGGCCCCCGTTTGTATTTATGATCCAGGCCCCCGATTACCACAGTCGGTATGCGGTATAAATGGTATAATACTGGTATAATACGGTATTATACAAAATAAAAATAAAATAGCATATTTCAACATTTCTTCAAATAAACAACATGTTATTCTTAATTTTTTTTTTATATTTACTTATAAAACTAAGGGCTCTTTCCTAATTTAGGTAGTTTTGAAAAAAAATTACGGGCCCCTAATTAATTTTGCACCCCGGGCCAAAAATAGCCAGTCCGCCCCTGATTATGTAAGTACAAAATATGTATAATCATCTCATCTATATGGCTATATACCTAGTTATAAGTCTTAACACGTTGATGAACACAACTGCTATAGCATGGCACCACATTTCTGCAGTAGCGGTTCTGCCGTTTAATTTTTGTGGAGGCAACAATATTGTACCCATCTAGACATGTTAGCGCAAATCTCCCAATTCTCAAAACTCATTTATTTTGTTTAAAAACCATATTTTTTCTTTAAAAATCTGTCAGATGATTTTCATTTTCACTATTTCTTATAATTAAAATACTTAACTAGAAATTATTAATTATGTAATCCAGCGCACACACTCACTGTACCTATCACACAGAAAATAAAATAATACAATTAAAGCATAGTAATATAGTATGAATAACAAACATAATATACTATTGCTATTATACTATTGTATTGATAATAACTTATTAGTAATAATGTGCAATAAAGTGTATAATCTATAATAATTAATCGTCAGCCGCTGAGGCGCTGCAAGTCACAGCCTGTGACGTTTGCCAACGGAGGCTACGGTTATGTGCAGTCTCCACAGAGAATCGCGCATGCGCCATTCACATATATTATGTGCGTCTGTGTGTGTACATTCGTGTACACATGTAACGCATCGATAACGGCGGCGCCAGTTGCCTCCTGAGAAAGTTGGTAGCCGCCGCCGATACGGGACGCGTGGAGGGGCAGCCGTACTACCATAGAACAATATAGAAGCGAAACTCGATCAGCTGATGGGTGAAGTGTTTACCTATGATCTGAAGTCCGAACAATGAAACTGTTTCCGTAACACTGACATGATGTTATACCCGTATTGAAAAACCGTTTCCGCCTAATAGGCAGGGTATTCTGCGCGGGGTCGGGTTGTTTCCACTGTTTACTTTTATCATAGATTACGTATGCTACGCCGTGTTCAAGGTTACAATCGCCCGATTCGGCCAATTCACGGAGTTTCATACCCCTGGTACTACGTAGTAATAAGTATATCAGTATAATATTAATATTATATTCGCCTGTTGCGCACGGGAATTGGCCAGTCTCTTACTTATGGGCATCACGGTCTTTTTAAAGACATGGTACACTTCATAGTCTCTTCAATACATAATTTAAATATATATTTTATTTATTTCCCTTTTATAATAGTGTCTATATTAGAAAATGTAAACACTCAACATTTTATAATTTAAATAATATTAACCATGTATTTTCTTTTATTTTCAAGGGAGGCACTGCCTCCCTTGCCTCCCCGGGAAAACCGCCACTGCATTTCTGACCTTTTAGCATCACTAAATTTTTAACCCTAAATCAACATTTACAAAAACAAATGCTATAGCAGTCATGCACCGGTAAGACCAATACACATAAAATGCTATGTCATGGCATGTCCATCAACGTGTTAAATCATAATTCATTTCAAAAATTTTAATTTTTTAACTGAAATCTTTTCTTTCTGCTAAGGTAATAACATTTATTCCTGGAATGTTTAGTAATATTGTTAACTATTATCAGAATCAAAAATAAATATAATTGATTATTAATTTTTATCGGCTTGATTTTGTAATACATTCAAAACTATTATTTTAATAACGCGAAAAATAACGCGTTGGTGCCTTTAAATAGGTGGCCGTGTCCCGTATTGGTATACATATTCTTATAATATTTAGTTATCTATTCGTTATATCAGTTGAATCGCACATTCGTACAACAGTGGTCGAATACTATTATATAATCATTTTATTTTTCAATACTCAGTTCTCAATTTACTGTGCGTCTGTGGCATTCTCTGTGCGCAAATTGCAAAGTAGGTAGGTACTATTACAGACTGTCGCAGCCGTTTTTTTATTTTCGACAACGTATACGGTATACTTAAATACGTTAGATTTTATTGTATACTATTATTAAAATGTTCAGTATATTCAAATTAAAAAAATTAAAAAGTGTTAAGAACAAAGATGACCCTAAAAAATTATGGTTTTTTTTATTAATTTTTGGTTGTAGCGGACTAGTTGTAAAGCTAAATTTCAGTGAATCTTATAAGGGGGGTATGGGGCTTTCCCCCCACGTGTTATTTTGTTATAATATTAGTAAACTTGTGTATAAATTAATATAATCATGTATTTTTATTATGTTTATGTAGCTACTTATTTTTGAGATTTTTATTTCCAAAATTGTACTATTATGTTTTATGAAATATTCAAAAATATTATAAAAATTTAGCTGAATATTATATTTAATCATATTTCACAGTTTTGACTGCATATTTCGATAATTTTTCCCGAACCTTCCATAATATGATAGTTATCCGATTAAAAAATAAACCGTTACCTACACGATTTTGTTCAGAAACTTATGCTTATTACGATCATAGGTGTGCGCCCGGGAGTTCTGAGTGTGCCATTAAGCCATTCCCCCCACGGTATTTTCAATTGGGGCCCTATACATTCTAAGTCCCAGAGAATAGGGAGCATGTATTTTAAGTGATCAAACTAGAGTAAAATGTATTTTTTTTTATAATATGTGGTAAAAAATAAATCACGTTTCAAGATTAAAAAAAAAAACAAACTGTGAAATATTTTGAATTTCTTTGGAATAATTTATTAGGTATGATTAAATACGATTATAACAGCTTGATCTTATTGTCTACAAAAATACAATTAATAAATAACTATTGTAATTATTATCTTGGAAATAGATATTAGATCCAAGGGAATATACACCTTGGTATTTGCGAAATTGTATGCATATACTATGTATATTATATAATTAATATAAAGGTTAATTGTTAGGAGTGGGCCCGAAAATATTGTAGACATCCCAGGAACGATGCCGAGACGATTGTTTATGTTTATAGCTATTATAGTTGTTATATCTAAACATTATTCTTATAATATACAAATATACCATAAATATGTTATCATTTGTATAATATTTATAATTAATTCAATTATATACAAACACCTGTACTGAGAAGGTGGGAATTTAAAACGTCCATTAGATTTCAAAAGTGCTTGGAAAAACAATCAAAAAATTAGGGAAAAACTAAGATTTTTACGAAACACCTGCAGTTTTTGAAAAAATTGATTTTTTTGTTGTAACTCTTATTTCAATCTGGGCTGTAGCCCATAAGTGCGAATATGACCCAATCGCAACCTAAAAGCGCAAAAATAAATTACCCATCAGTGCAAAACAGAATTACCTTTTTAACAGTGGCAGCTATCCTAGAGTAGAGGTGTAGCGCCCGCTTCACCTTTAATTAGAGGTGGGTGGGATGGGTTGTCTATGTAATTGTTTGTATATGAATTATACAGAATAATACTTCAGAATATTTTAATAGTATAATTTATAGTGACTTTATTTATAGAATGTAGATTGTAAGGTTGTAGGTACTACTCTACTAGATGTCTAGATTTATTAATTTAAAAAAAAAATTACCTATATCCATGCAATTATTTTAATTATTAAGGAACTATAATTATAACTAGACATTATTATAATCACACTTGTAAATTAATGCTTCATATACATATTTGATTATTATTCATGAAGAAATGCATGAATTTTTTGATGTGCTTTAACTAAATGCTTATTAGTTAATACTATAACTATATTGTAAGCCATTAATTCAAATTGCATCGAAAAATAAAGCCTGTTGTACATAAATCTTTCAAATTGAATATTTTAATGTACCTACATATTACAACTTTTGAAAAATGAAACAATTAATATAAATATATATGTATGTATTTAACTTCTATAGTTACAATACAAGGTTATTCAAAATGAATCATCAAATGCTTTGCACCTGGCTTGTCTTGTCACAGGCGCGGAGTGGCCTATCTGGAAACCAGGAAATGTCCAGATAGGCCAGCCCTGTGATACCAAATATAAAAATGTATTTATACATAAAAAACGCTACTAAAACAGACGAACTAAACCGAATAATCGTTTGTCGGAGTACAAGGGACTCATGTGCTAATCGTTACTTTTCTTCAGTTTCGGCGGTGGCGGCTCGGCGGTTGCGATGACGCGCGGCAGCATTAGAGATAGGTGCATTTCCCCAGCCCCCACAATTTTGAATTTTGAATTTTTATTTCACCATTCATTTGTAGCCGGTATGTATTGGTTTGTAATCTAATTTTTTTCGTTTGTAGAGATTTAGTTTTTCTTTTAAAATCAAAATTTCGGTGGGTGGGACTGGGGAAATGCCCAAATTATTAATTTTTAATTTTTTTTTTCACCATTCGTTTGTAGCCGGTTTGTATTGGTTTGTAATCTATTTTTTTTCGTTTGTAGAGATTTAGTATATTTAGGTATTCTATAATACCTTAAAATTATTTACGTTGAGTTTTTCAAAAATTAAAATAGAATTTGTTAGCAAAGGAATATTTAATAAATATGTATGTGTAGTGATTTCAACGATAGTTCAGCTTTAAAAATATTATATTATTCCTTAGTACGCTCCCATATTGACTATGCATCTTTAATTTGGCACTCTGATAGCATTTGTCAAAACCAAAGTCTATCTAGTATACAAAATAATTTTTTGAGATATTTATCTTTTAAATGTCATTTTGAAAGACGTCCTCATTCTGGGTATATTAATATTAATATTTTTTTAATATTGCTCCTTTAAATAGTAGATTTAAAATGTTAAATTTAAAATTTCTTTTTAAACTATTACATAATTTAATTGATTGCCCATAACTTTTAGAGCGTATTAATTTCAATGTATCTAAATATAAAAATTCAAGAAATAATCATCCTTTTTATTGATCAATTATTAAAACAAACTACATATCATACTACCCTGCTATTATATTAATGTCATGTGGTAACTTTTTTAACAACTTGGACCTGTTCAATATGACTCTAAGCTCTTTAAATTGTTATTTTTAGATTATTACCTACTATTATATTTAATTTAATCGAATTGTTATATAATCAATTGTCTAACTTTTAATTTCTATATATAAATATATTATATATTTTTTTATTTTTTTCTCTCGTTCTTATATCATTTGTTTTAATTTTTTAGTATAACACGCACCTATGAAACTGTCATTATTTTTATTATTGTAAATTGGAATTTTATTCCGTTAATAAAATATTATTACTATTATTATCACTTGAATGATTATAATATAGCCATATAGATGAAATGTTTGTACATAATACTATAATAGGTCTATTGACTATTATCACTAGATCTAGGATCGTAAAATATATACATAATAATTGAATCGTATGAATTGAATATGGTTAAAAAAAAAAAAAAGATAAAAAAAATTAATCAATATTACGCACTGCTCTATTAATGAAAATGTAATGTAACGTGATAAAAATAATTTTAGGTAACGCAAATTTAATTAAAACAAAAATATTTGAAGCAACGAGAAACGTAATTGCATTATTTTTCAAAAGTAATTTACCCAACACTGCGGCCAAATATTTGAAAAACTCGGGGGCCCCGTGCAATACACTGCTTGCACCGACAGTTTATCCGGCACTGCCTATGACAAATTAGATAGGTATCGTCACAGTTGTACTATAGTCTTACGGAGTATGCTCATCTCCTTCACCACCGTGCCATGTCGTAGTTCTCCAATCGAATGATGTGGGATTTATTGTGCAGGCAAACACGCACAATGAATCAACACACAAAACACATAGGAATGCGGAGATCTCCCAAATCACTCGGAGCATAATACGTCATGAATCTAAATTCGAAAAAAAATGATAAAAAATAAATACAAAACAATCACTCAAACTTTCACAGTAATTATAATTCAGCACCGATGGGAATAAATTAAATATACTTTCAAAGTTAAATAAATCCTTATACAAAAATTGTGAATTTCTAAGATAGCCATTTTGTTAATTCTTTTTTTTAAAATAGTTCAAAAAAAAAAAAAAATATTAAATTTTAATGTAAATTGCCCAAGTTAGAGCTAATTATTATTTTGAATTTCTAAGAATAATAGTTATGATATCTATGCATAATATATTAGCGATATAAATATATCACCGTAAGTATCTCCATCTCAATATATTTAAATGTCGTTTTTTTTACAGTTATAAGTATGTGAATTTTGTTTGAATAGAATAATATTTGATTTTTTTTTCAAAAATTCAAAAATTATCGAAAAGTTTTTGTATGCAAATAAGTTTTTTAAATTTCTAAGATAGCCATTTTGTTAATTCTATTTTTTAAAATAAATCAAAAAAAAAAAAATTAAATTTTAATTTAAATTGCCCAAGTTAGATCTAATTATTATTTTGAATATCTAAGAATAATAGTTATGATAATAATAATATATTAGCGAAATACGATTCGCACGTTCATTATTACAAACACGTTGATTTTTCGGCTAAAATTAATGACTTCTGGGACATACTGTATATTGTGACAACGAAGAAAAGCGAGTGTGTGTCGGTCAGATGAATATAGTACTATATTATTATTATAATAACAATGTCTCACGCCAGCGCATTACGTAAAAAAGACTGGTTCTTTCGATGTATATTATGACGTGACGACGACTTCCGTCCGAGAATAAAAGAGAAAAGCGTGAGTGTTCGACTAACTATACACCGAGAGCTAATTATTATTTTTAATTTTATTCGAAAAATCAGGGTGATTGTAATAATTTATTAACATTATTTATTATTTTATTATTTATCGTATTTTGCCAATTCCGAATGCATAGGTAACATAACTATTATTCTTAAAAATTCAAAATAATAATTACCTCTAACTTGGGCGATTTTCGTTAAAGTAAAATTTTTTTTTTTGAACTATTTTAAAAATACGATCAACAAAATGGCTATCTATATTTTCTAAAAAAAAAATATTTCATAATTTTTGAATTTTTGAAAAAAAAATCGAATTTTATGCTTTTCGATCAGAGTTTCCATACTTATTGCTGTAAAAAAAGTGCATTTAAATATATTGATTTTCCACGGAGATACTAAGGGTGATACGGGACTTCAGGGACATACGTGTGTATAATATTATGATGCGTATAGTTTCATATTAGCGGTGTAGCTTTAAACCGTTTAAGTGCCTACTTCAGTGCTCTAATACGATTTACGTTGTTTATCGTCAATATTAAATTTATTAACCATTTTTTAAATTTGTTAAATTTTTGTAAAAATATACAATGATATATTTTAAATAAAGGTTTACGTGCGTTGGTATGACGAGGTCCCGAGTACCGGGGGCGTATGGACTATAGTTGCAACTCGGTAAACTGTAGTCTCATCAATTTCCACTTTGTCGGCGGCGGCCGCGGCTCACCGGGTATCGCGGTCAACATTATTAGGTTCCTGTTACTTATATTCCAAAAAGTAGCCCGTAAAATCGTAAATTCGTGTTGACATTTTATTCTAATAGGTACATGTACACACTCACTTCAGACGTGGTTCATCAGTATTTGCACGGCAATTCCGCTCATTGCTGATCGAACTACACACACCTCCATTCACGTAGACATACGCAGGTCGCAGGCATACCGGTCGTGAAATTATTATATTATTTCTTGCAATGTAAATATTGTGAATACACGCAGGTGCACGATCTATTATAGTTCGATCCCGGCTGCAACACTTACAATACTATAGTAAAAAAATCTGCCTTTAAATATATTGATTTTCCACGGAGATACTAAGGGTGATACGGGAGTTACGTGTGTATAATATTATGATTGATATCCAATACGAAGTGGACAATTACGAGAAAGGCAATGTAAAGGGCGGCGGATGCGTATCAAAATACTGTGACGATACCTATCTAATTTTTCACGGCACTGGCTATGCGTATAGTTTCATATTAGTGGTGTAGCTTTAGACCGTTTAAGTGCCTACTTCAGCGCTCTAATACGATTTACGTTGTTTATCCTCGTCAATATTAAATTTATTAACCATTTTTTAAATTTGTTAAATTTTTGTAAAAATACAATACAATGATATATTTTAAATAAAGGTTTACGTACGTTGGCATGACGAGGTCCCGAGTACCAGGGGCGTAAGGACTATAGTTAGAACTCTGTAAACGGTATTCTTTCATCAATTTTTACTTTGTCAACGGCGGCCGCGGCTCACCGGTCATCAACATTATTAGGTTCCTGTTACTTATATTCCAAAAAGTAGCCCGTAAACCTAAAACAGGATAATAATAATATCTAAAGAAGAGCGTACGGACTTTGAGGGCGCTTTGGGAACCACCGACTTACATGAATATTTACATCCCAATCTTATATTTTTATAATATGGCCATAAAAGGTAAGTAAATGCTGTAACGTACTCATTACTTTTATCTTATAAGCATCATAATATGCTCAATAGGCATATCATGCGATGACTATATTAAGCCGGTTTAGGCGCCACATATATTTTATGATTGTAAGGCTCCAATATCGCTACGTAAGAAAAAGACAGTTCACCGCGACTCCATCGTGCGCACCTTAACTTCGTACAATCCTACATTTTTAGTAACTTTGTTCGTATATTGTAAGTTATAATAAATTTGTTTGTATTAATAATAATTTAGACCGATCATAATTCATTTTTAATATTAAGATCCTAATACCATTTGTGCTCCCGAGCTACGGTAAATATATTTATTCAAAACAACTAATCTCATCCCTGATTATGTTATATTTAACGGGTCATCCCCGACCACGTTACAATGTTAAATTATTTATATAATATTGTATCACATGCCATCAAGTAGGTACTAAAAATTATTAACAATTTACATACTAATTATTATCAACTTACCAACTTATTAATATCATATTTAATGATGGAAGCACAATTATTCAACATAAAACGTACAATTTATGTTTTAATATGTTAACAAAACCACTATGTGTTAAAACCTTGAGAGAAAAAATTCTAGTCAGAAAAGTTGTGATATCAAAAAGGGGCTACGTAATTTCTTAAATTAATTAGTTTAATATTTCCATTAATCGTGCTAGTTTTTATGCCACCATTTTTTTTAGTATTTGATTCTAGTAGTATAAACCACAAACTCCGTCATATTTCATTCAGACTGTAGTTTTGCAATTAAAAATGAGATCTCATGTTTTATATTGGTATTTATTTTAGTAGTTACTTTATTAATTATATTCACCGTTTTTTGAATGTTTTTGTTGATATGTATACAATTTGTAGGTAAATATAATTTTTATCTTTCATATATTATATTATATACAATATGGCGTACTATGGTAGAAGTTAATAATTACTTTGTACTCAAAAATACACATCATTATTGTAAAATAAATTCATTTTTCGTTCCACTAGGAATCTAATATACTATAAATTAACCTTCCTACGTCTTAAATTAGCAAATGTGTCAATAATATCATTATATTTTAGTTGGTTAGCAATTTCTTTTTCTGCGGATATTATAACTAAGTTGCAAATGCCTTTTTTTTGGGACAGAGCGCTTCGAAGATGGTTATTTTATACCTTTCATCTTTGAAAATTTAATTTTAAATCATTAACTTGTTTTAAATTCTATACATTCATTTGACGTTAACTAATATAAGTATAGGTATATAGTAAGTAAGAATTACAAAAATTGAATGTATAAAATACAAATGATACATTTCTTTTTTTTGATCATGAACTAGCCTTTTTAATGTATCTATAAAAGTAGGGTCTGTCCAACTGTGGCAAAGGCCCGAGGCCCGTGTCGAGGGCCCTGGCGCCGGGTGACTTTGATCAGATATGCAGATGACGTCAATATAAATTTTACCGTTTTATTGATTATAACAAATAACAGTACTGTCATCAATTATTAATTTAACTTAAAATTAAAAAATATTGAGTTGTGATTTATGACGCACGCCATCCACGGTCACAACAAAAGAAAATTAGTCGGGTACATTTTCATTTTCCGTTGAATCAAGTCTTATATACAGCAATGTCTAATGAAATAATAGCACATAAAAATAATATATAAAAACTTTGTTTTTATTTTCGTGGTTTTTTCGGTGATCTGGATAACGAGCCTCGAGAGTATTTGGTTGATACGTCGTTATTGTTTAGTAATAATTTTAATTTATAATTTGTAATGTAGGCATTGGCGAAATTAGGCAATTAAATAAATACAATATTTATCCGGCTTCCACATAATAGGTACAAATATAAATTAAAAAGTAAACCATGACTTACTTAATATTTGTTACTATTTTAAGGATGTAATATAAACGACGGAGTCACCTCCAGTATATCTGTATATCAACCTGAAATCGGTATACCAGTATGACCGTCAGCCGTTTGGGAATTGACCTGTTCGTAAAACCTTTTTTGACGGGATCCGTTTGGGAATAATAAACAATATACGGGAGCTGTTTGGGAAGCGACGATACATATAATATAACTATATATCATACTTTTGTATTCATCCTGTTATTATTATTATTTTTAATACCTTGGTTTTTCATACCTTTTTATATACATAAATTAATATGATTAGCACAATAGCACATCGAAAATATGAGAAATAAAAGTGGCGGGCCTCAACTTAACCTGTGTGGTGGGAGAATGTGGCAAACATTCGATCAGCATAAACATAATGATATAATTCTTATCTTAAAGTTGTTTTTTTAAAAATATTTTTAGGGTTTAATTGCCTTATTTCAAAATATATTATGCTTTTTCTATAGTATTGTAAGTGTTGCAGCCGGGACCGAACAATAATATACCGTGCGCCCGCGTGTAGAATTATTCTTAGCGGCTCAATTTATAGTATATAATATGAGGTAGCTATTGAAGCTGATATACAATATTATAATAAAGTGTTTTTACTCACAATTTGGTCGGTGCACTTAACCTTAATAATAATAATAATAATAATAATACACGATAAAATACAAAATATAATATAATGTAAAGTGGGGTGATTCGCGTCACGTACAAAATATAATAACCAACGTGGCGATTCGCGCCTGTTATCGAATATAATAATTAACTTGGAGATATCTAAAATATTTACCTATATGTATGCCCATATGTTAAATAATATTCGGCGATTCGCACTTGATTTCGCGACACGACAATAATATTTCTAGTCTGAAAATCTAAAAATCCCCGGTTTTCATTAATTTTTTTTTTTTAATTAATAAATCTAGACATCTATAGTACAGTAAAACCTACAACCTTGCAATCTACATTCTATAAATAAAGTCACTATAAATTATGCTATTAAAATATTCCAAAGTATTATTTTGTATTATTCACATACAAACAATTACATAGAAAACCCAACTCTAATTAAAGGTGTAGCGGACGCTACACCTCTACTCTATGATAGTCAACACTGTTAAAAAGGTAATCCTGTTTTTCGCTTATGGGTAATTTATTTTTGCGCTTTTAGGTTGCGTTTGGGTCATATTCACACTTATGGGCTACAGCCCAGATTGATATAAAAGTTACAACAAAAAAATCAATTTTTTCAAAAACTGCAGGTGTTCCGTAAAAATCTTAGTTTTCCTTAATTTTTTGATTGTTTTTCCAAGCACTATTGAAATCTAATGGACGTTTTAAATTCCCACCTCCTCAATACAAGCGTTTGTATATAATTGAATTAATTATAAATATTATACAAATGATAACATACTTATGGTATATTAATTGTATATTATAAGAATAATGTTTAGATATAACAACTATAATAGCTATAAACATAAACAATCGTCTCGGCGTCGTTCCTGGTATGTGTTTGACTTCATACGTAATGTACCTACCTAATTTGTAATTTAAAACAACCATGGATTCCCGATTCAAAGAAATTTAAATTCACCTCCACATTCTAACTACACCCGTATAACTTATAGTAATATAAGAAGCTAACAATTTATAATCTAATAGAGCATATTAAGACGTTACAAACGAATTTAACCTTTTAGTTCCATAGTAAGTATGTTATAATTATTGGTCAAAGAAAATTTCAGTTAACGTGAAATAATTCTTGGTGAAAAATCATCGTAATTTTGACTTAAATAAATATATTTTACGTCAATAAAAACGATTAATTTAATTTAACATTATTCTACTGTTTGAGCCAAAATAATATAAGAGTTTATTATTTCTAAGAATATACTTTTGTGAAAGCTAGGGGTACCTCGTAGCTATTTGCTAAAAAGACGCGTGACGGTTTATTTGTACTCAGTTGGATCACAGTAAGAATTGCAGAGACTTTGTAGCAGGCGACGATATTTTCTATGTCATAAAATGTAACTAGAACGTACCTATGCTACAATCGTGATAAGTAAAAAAAAGAATAACTGCACGACAAAATAAATATTAAATATTGCTAACCGTTTTTTTAAGTTTATTAAATTTTTGTAGAAATATACAATGATATATTTTAAATGAAGGTACGTTGTACGTTGTACATTTAACGATAAACTCAACAATCGATGAGTATTTTTTTTGTTGCCATGACGGGGTCCTGAGTAACAGGGGCGTATGGACTAAAGTTGCTACTCGGTAAACGGTAGTTTTTCATTAGTATTCACTTTGTCGGCGCCGGCGCGGCTCATCGGGCATCACGATCACAACATAATATTAAGTTACACATTACTAGGTCCCTGTTACTTATATTCCAAAAAGTAGCCCGTGAACCTAAAACAAGATATCTAAAGAAGAGGGGAATATTTACACACAGGTAAATATTTACATCCCAATATTATATTTTTATTATATGGCCATAAAAGTACATGCTGTAACGTACTCATTTCGTTTATTTTATAAGCATCGTAATATTAAGCCCCTTCGGTTTAGGTGCCACTTAAATATTTTATGATATTTTATTGGCTTCTCGGCCAATATCGCACCTGAACTCCGTACAAACCTACATTTTTGGTAACTTTGTTTGTTAATTGTAAGTAATAATACATTTGTTTCAATTAATTATAATTTAGATCAATTTATCAGTTATTCGTTTTTAATATTAAGATCCTAATACCATTCGTTATAAAAAATATACATACTAATGATTATCAACTTACCAACTTATGAACGTCATAATTAATGATAGAAGCACAATTATTCAACATAAAACGTAAAATGTATGTTTGAATATCTCAAAAAAACCGCTACGTGTTAAAACCTCGAGAGAAAAAACTTAAGGCAGAAAAATGTGATATCAATAAGGGGCTACATAATTTCTTAAATTCATTAATTTAATATATCCATTAATCGTGTTAGTTTTAATGCAAGCATTTTTTTAGTATATTATTGACTGTAATGCGTATAAACCACAATCTTCGTGGCTGACAAAACAGAATAAAAACAAACATCTTTGTAAAATTAATACATTTTTCGTTCCGCTTGGAATCTAATATATATTATAAATTAACCTTCCTATGACTTAGATTACCAAATGTGTCAATAATATCATTATATTTTAGTCAGTTAGCAATTTTTTTTTTTTTAGATATTATAGGTATGTTGCAGGTGCCTTTTTGGAACGGAGCGCTTCGAAGATAGTTATTTTTATAATTTTCATCTTTGAACATTTAATTTTAAATCATTAACTCTTTTCAAATTCGATACAATAATTTGACGTTAACTAATATAAGTATAGTCTACGCTGATGACGTCAATATACATTTTAACGTTTTATTGATTATAACAAATAACAGTATTGTCAACAATAATTATTAATTAAAATTAAATTAACTTAAGCGAAGGAAAAATCCCATTTCACATGACCCGTTGACGTTTAGGACACGACATATTGACACCATCAAAAGTAGCCGGCCTTACGATTATACTTTTCAGCCCGTTTACAAACATCACAATTGTAGGCATCAAAACACATGTTATTATCATTATCGTTATTAATTCTGCGGGACACAGCTGCAGGTATATTGTTTGTAACAGATTATAAGCACACGATGACTAAAACATACAAATTTTATTGCAAACGTTTAACAATGACATTTTCGGTTATGACTACCGAGCAGTCAGCTCCTGTGCGTGAAATGGCTATTGTCATATTATTATTATTGTTCGACGACCGTAAAACTTAATCTCATTTACGGCGTGAACAATCCTGTCGGCGGCATTGATCTTATTATTTTTTCCTTTCTTTTCTAAATCGATACAATCGTCATTATATCAAAGACTTTATTATATATACATAATATACCATATGATTTACCTATATAGGGTATGTAATATAGGCATTTTATAGGTATTTTATATATTTAATGATTTACCTATTTATAAAATATTTGGGATTTTTATGTAATTCTAAAACAAAAGACCGTAGGGACATGCAATTTAAAATGTTTATATTACCATTTTCTATACACTTCACAATTTTAAAATTATTTTGTTTGGTTTTGAGCTGTTTGCGGACATTTTCAATTTTCAATTTTAGATCCTGAGCGGAGCAAAGAAGCTATTGTTTTTACAATGGTGTTTATTTTTTTTTTTTATCCTGTATACAAAATTTCTTTCAGAAGGAGTGTTTCGATTTCTACATATAGTACCTTATCTTTTAGCTAATTGGATCAAGATGGTACTTTAGAGAGGTCATTTTTTCTAAATAGTTATTTAATGCCACGGGAAAAACCACCGGAAAATTACGAAAAAACGCTAAAAATGGGATTTTAATTTCTAACGCTTTGTTTATCACCATAGAAACGAATAAAAAATAATAATATTTTAATATTAATTCGACTTACATGATAAAATAAATAATAAAAAAATATAAAATATCCAGACTGACAAACTGTCTCCGCTCAGAATCGTTTTTGTTATACAATGATATTATATCATAGAATTCAATTATAATACAACCATTATACAATGACCCACTTGTAATCTACTGTACAGTGGAGCGACATCCACTTACCTGCTTTTTAAATAATTATAATATAATTATAGTGATATTGGGTGTACTAATGAAATAGGTAAAACATAATATTTTATATCAAAAAATAATATTTTCATAAATTTAAGCTTTTTACATTTTTTTTTTTATTAAAATAAATGATTGACAATTAATATTCAGTGGATTAATAGCTGGCAGAATCAATATTTAAAAAAGTTTGGTGTAGTCGATACATGGCGCAATCGATAGATTTCTTACAGGTAAAAAGGTCATTTCGGCGCAATTAATAAACGCCCTTTACTTGTTCAGCTTAATGAGTAATAGGTACGAATTTCATTAGAACATAGAACCGTTTCCGTGCAACGAAAAATTAATTAACATGATATTTTTTTATGTTGAGTAGTTGCAGTATATTCATGTATGCGCGGATAATTATAATAATTATTATTGTTGTAGGTATATACTATTGTTAACTATTTATAGTTTTTAAAATTGTTTATTATATTATACCTATTATTGCTGGAGCCAAAAATATTGTAGCGAGCTGTGACTATACACATAACAATATATATAAATAGTCATATTATATTATACGCGCCGGTTAAATATAAAATTTAAAATATAAATATAATAAATTTAATAATATGGTAATACGCGAGGAAGTGTGCGCGTAATGATAGTCATAACCAGGTCTCGTATGTTCATGCCCTAAAAAAATGCCTAAAGAAGCATGCATTTATGCACTCAAAATTGGCAAAATATGCATTGAAATATTCCTTAAAAAGTTCAAAAATACGCATTTATATGCACTAAATATCTAAAACTATGCACTCAAAAAATGTTTACTAAAAAAATCTTAGACAATTTTTGAAATAACAAGAATTATCCATTCATTTTTTTATGCCACAATTAAAAAAAAATAAATAGATTTTAAATACTATTCTTCCATGATAAAATGAATATTGATATAATAATTTGAATAGAAATATCAAAATCATGTATAATATGCCCGATAAAATAGAAATATATATAAATATGCCAGATAGGCAAAAAACCTCTATATATGCAAAAACATGCAAAATAAGACTTCACATAAATTATTTAACCGTGGAACCTTCAAATGGATTTCTATGTCATCTAGTATATTAAATACAACTTAGCAAGATTTATATGCAAATGCATGAAATTACGAGCCCTGATCATGACAGCGCATACAGCGCTATTACATTGACAATAATAATAATAACGCGCGTTGGCAGGTAAAAAAATATTAAATGAGTGTTTCTGAAAATAAACAGTGAAATTTAATAATGGTTTTTGAAATCCAGTTTAATTAAAAGAACATTCTTAAAAGGCACTAGTCAAAAAAATATTTTGCGTTACATATCGATTACCAATTTTTGTATTAAGTACATAATAATATATTATATTAATATTATTGAAAATGTCTGCAATATAAAATTATGATAACAAAGTATTGAAGTAGTATTTACTTAATAACATATATTTTTCACATCATTATAAACCTGTAGCGAGTTGTGACTATATACATATAATATAGATGGTCATATATTATACGCACCCGCGTAATAGTATATATAAATAATATAGCATGGCTGGGTATTAACGAGTTAAAAAGTTAAAGTTAAGTTAAAAAATTAATTTAATTTAAACTTAACTAGTAAGTTACTTTTGGCTTTTCATTAACTTATTAACTGTTAACTAACTAAATTTCTTTTTTAATTAACGTGAAATCAACGAAATCATTTTTCATTTTAAGGAGTAAGTTAAGTTAATTTATTTTGTTTTAATTTTATTATATTTTGCTATTTTAGGCTATTTTATTTTTATATTGACCGTGAATTATTTGAAGTTAAAAATGTATATCATTCGAATCTAACTTTTATGGAAAGTATAAACACTACATATAGTCTATAATTTAGTTTTGGATTGTATAAAAATTAAGTACGCAAACGTTGTATAAACAAATTATGTATTTTTAACTTAATAAAAAGTTAACAAAAAGTGTGTATTAACTTTTAACTTAACCTAGTTAAAAAAAAAATTATTAACTCGCCCAGCCTTGTAATTTAGTAATACGCGAGCGAACGACCGCGTAATGATAATCATAATAGTAGCGCGCAGTGGCGGCTCGTGAGGTTTGTGCATAAAAAATGTATAAGATATCTATGTAAGATGGTGAAAAAGTTCTTTTTGTTACAGGTGAATAATATCAAAATAATGTAATATAATAACGCAGTTGATGGATAATGTACAGTGTTATCGTTTCGACGAACGACGCGACATCGCGACACGATAAAAATAGGTTCAGTGCCCACATTGATTAATGTGCTCCAAACTACCATATTAATATATTATTACTAAACTACGTGACGAGGCATGAAGCCAATATTTACACGGCCGCCCGGAGAACAAACAATTTGCGCTCCGCGAAATATTTAATCGTTTATAGACACACTTCTCAACATGAAAAACTGCAAAACTGTCTTTTTTTATTACAGACCATGTGCATAATAATGAATTACATATTACCATAGGAATGTAACTATTTTTTATAATTGTTTTCTTTTTTTGGATGGTTCAAGTGCTCAAAGGACCATACCACGAACCGCCACTGGCACTAGCACGTATACAGGACGTATACATCGACAATAATAATAGCAGCACGTGACACTGGGCGACGCGCGACAATAGATAATAATAATATTATATTTAATATAATATATGCCTTCGAATTTAAATAACTTTTAGTATAGCCGTACATAAATATGATTGTGTTGTTGTGTAAGCTAACACCACACATCACAAAAATAATACATATATATATATATATATATATATATATATATATAATATATTATATATATTATATATTGCACCGGGACCCCGACTCTATGCAATTTTTGGGGGCCACTATATTATGGCTATCAAGTAATATAAAAGATGAAAAATTAAAAACTTTTGCGTAGTTTTATAAAAAATAATGATGTACCAAGTAGTTTCCAGACGTTTTAAGTGCTTGTACCTATAATTATTACGACAGTGCCGATCACTGTGGAAGTAGCAGAACGATCATTTTCCAACTTATAAAGATATACACAAGAAACACTTGTGGACAAGAACGTTTATCAATTTAAAATATAGTAAAAGAACTATAGTTATATATCGAGAAAATAATTGACAAATTTTCCAATTTATTGAAAAATTTAATTTCTTAATTTTTTCACTATTATATTGGAGGCTGGCTTTATTCTGTAAATAATAATAATTATTCATTTTATTATACTTTGTACTTCATTTTTTTTTAGTAACTGTCGAGTTATCATAGTTGTATAGTATACGTCTTGTGTTATATAAGGGGCCCTTACATTTTTTTTTGCACCGGGGACCTAAGAGTTCAAGTTCCGGCAATGACAATAATAATAGCATCTAATTTTGAAAATGAAATACATTATATAAATTTCCTCATAGTTTATCTACATTTATTTTAAAAAATGGTTGGTGAGTGGATGGTGCTCTGCTGTACAATAGGTTACAAGTAGGTCACTGTGTAATGAATGTTATTAAATTTGAATTCAATGACATATTCATTGTATATGAAAAACGATTCTGAGCGGTAACCGTTTGTCAGTGTGAATATTTTATATTATATTTATATTGTTACTACTTATTGTTAATACGGTAGCCGTTAAGTTGATTTAATATTAGACAATTACAACAAAATAACTAAAATCGTTATTCTTGGTTATTAAATAATATGTTATTTCCTCCAAATTTGAACTTAAAATAACTATAAAAATAAATCGTGTTTTTATATTTTTGATATTTTTTTGGTTACAGACTACCTACTTACGAGGAGCCTTGTAAGTTTTCAATCCTTAGCTATAAAAGTTAAACATTTTATACATATTTAACTACAAAATTATTTTTAAATTTTAAACTATTGTATTGATATAAACATTGTCAAAATTCGAACTTTAAATGCTTATAAAAAAAAGTTGTGATTATGTATTTTTAATATGTTTCAACTGCTATTTTATCAATATATCAGGAGCCTTGTATTAAATTCTCACGCTTTTTTACCCATAAAATATCATTTTATTGATTTTTATAGAAAAAAAAAACTAAAAAAAATTGAAATTTGAATATATAACATATAATAATGAAATTGTGTATACCAGGCAACTCAGGAATTAGTTAGTTGATAACGCCCATTCTAGTAGTATATATTTGTATGTTTTGAGCACATTTTTACAGAGAGATTTCTTCAGTTAAAGTGGACAATTCTACATGCTCCCACCGTATAACACAATATTTCAAAAACCCTAATGTATGTTCTGAGCACCTTTTTTACAGGGAGATTTCTTTAGTTAAAGCGGACATTTCTACATGCTCCCACCGTGTAACACAATTTTTTTTAAAAGTATGATAACAGTTTTTGTGATTGTACAACACATCACAGAACTGTGTCTGTATCATTTGTTACACAAACCAAATTAATATGTTTTTACCATCAATGTATTACTTATAAGTGTTGGTAACACTGAACTTTTTTTATTCACTCGTACTAAAATTAATTTAGCTATACATTTCAGTAACTAATAATCCGTTGTTAAACCAAGTTATGCTTTTTATTTTATTGTCTTGTTTCACTTATACATTTATTTTTTTAGTAAGAATTTTAAATTTAATTTTTTTCTTTAAAATAAAAAAAACCATGAACTTTCAAAAAACTAGCGGCGATTATAAAAATGTAATTTTTTTTTTTCAATATTCCTGACAAGTCATCTAACTTGAGTGAGATATATTATTTTTAATAATATTATTGACTGCGATTCAATGACATATTTTTTTTTATATTATTATATAATTAACAGCTATTTTTTTTGTTTAATATCTGTTTTGTATTTATTAAAAGATCTTTTAAAAGCTATAACTCAAAATATTAAGTTACAATGATAATACTTTATATACCTATAGGTTTTTTATTCAGTATACCTAACAGTACCTAAAATTGTGTGCAGAATATAAATTGATGTTTGTAGCACGAAATGTATAAATGTATTACCCAAATTAAACCTTTATAATATTGTTTACTAGCCGACCCATTACAGCTTCGCCTGTGACTGGTTGTTTATTTTGCCTTTGAACGATGATATGTATAATTTTTTATTGTCATTTTTTCGTTTAATGTGATCGGCAAGTAAATATAAAAACGGTCATTAAAAACCTGTTGAAATGTTTCTAGCGGTATTAATCTTATATATTTTTATAGCAGAACCCATGCACTTCATTTTCCGTAAAAAATCGTAAATAATTATATAAATTATCGGTGTATACCTAATGGATTGTATTAAACTTGAATTCAATGATATAATTTAATTGTATAAGAAAAACGATTCTGAATGGAGACGGTTTATCAGTCTGGATTTTTTATATATTTATTATAGCCTTTCAGTTGAATTAATATTATAATATAGCTGACCGTCACAGCTTCATCCGTGATTGGTTGTTTATTTTGTTTCCGGACGATGAGATAATTTTTCATTAAAATTTTATCATTTAAATAACGTTGTAATGTGATGTAATGTGACCGGCAAGTAAATATAAAAATGGTTAATAAAAACGTATTGAAATATTTTTATTGCTATTAATGATAAATAATTTTTCACTAAAAATAACTGATCCCGTGCACTTCGTTACCCGTTAAATGTACCAACTCTATATGACTCAAACTTTGTTCAATTTTTTATTTAATATTCGGTGTCTGGTGTTCAAAACTTATCCCCGTGCTGTTTGCATCCATACGCAAGTGTATGATTTAGATCCAGAATATCAAAGTTATACCAAGTTTGTCATTTTTACTTAATTCCACCTACGATGGAATATAACCAAACATAACCAAATATAACCAACTAATACAAAATCCTAACCTAAGCTAATCGTACCGAAATCCAATGAATAAGAAGAAACCAAATTTTACCTATTTTAAATTTATCTAACTTCTTCTTAGAGGTCTAATCTACACATAAACATTCATTTATACAAACGCCTATATATATATATATATTGACGAAAAATAATAATACAAATCAACAAACATGCCTGATTAACCAATAGCAACCATTATAAAACACTGTTATTATTTTAATCTGCAACAATAAACTAAATTTTTTATTTTATAATTTATTATTTTCTGGACAGATGGCGCCACAGCTGTATTTTTGACATCCATATTTGCTACTTTTCTGGTGGATTTTTCTAAACAAAAATGGTACTATGACCTCCAGAAGACTGTCAAGTATAACAGTAAAAAATTTCAGCCAAATCGGTTCAATAGTTTTCTCGGGTAGCGCGGTCCAAAAAAACCCTTACCATTTTATAATATAATAGTATAGGTACATAAATCTATAGCTCCACATTTCTTTTTATATTTTAATGATTTTTTATCAAACTACATAATATTTTAATGATTGTCTACATTCTACACAGACACACAGTACTTGAGCTTTAAACAAAATTTTATAATTCTACTAATTATTAGTTATTATTATTCGTATTTCATTGTTATTGAGAGTAGCTATTTTATAACACTGCTATAATAGCTGTCACTGAGAGTATTTTTTTGAACTTAATATCAATTCTAACCAGACACTTTTACATAGGTAGACAGGTACCTTAGTCACTGGGTATTTGTATGTGTATACGGCCACTCTGTCACGGTGTATTAAATACCAAAGTGTTTACTAGTTTAGTTTTTAGTAATAGTTTATTTTATTTCTATGTCTTATACCACAAACTTAACAATGGATATAATATGTTTAATACAAGTAAATGGTACGTACTACTTATGGCTTATTTTAGGCTCAAATATAGTGGTAACTACCTCTCTAGTCTCTTTCACAAACTTCTATTTGACAAAACTTTATATTATGTACAACGAAAATGACATACTAAGTTTAACAGTATCTTCATAATATAAATGTGTTTTTTATTTTTATTTATTTACTAATATTATATATTATTATATAAATATGCATTTTGTGCACTTAAAATGAGTTTTATAAAGAAAAAATATCACTGATATAATATATTTACAACATTAAAGTAATCGATTGTACACTTATATTATTAATTGATACTATGATATTTTATTTTTTTTTTGATAACTTCAACTAATTCTAGTGAAAATATTGCTGAAAATGCAGCTATTAATGTTGAGTAAATTTGAGTAAATTAATGTATAAATTAACTAATTATAACTTAATTTTGTTCACAGTAATGAAACAATATATTTATAGGTACTTATTGTTATTTAATTTATTTAATGTGTTACTGGTTGAAGTATAATCAGTGCTAGTTTTTAGAGCATTGATTTTTTATATAGATTTTACCGATTTAAGTTTTATCTGTTTAATATTTATATTATTATGAATATAGACATAATATTAACCTACGTGAAACTGGCACTATATATAAACGTGTAATTATAACAGTAGTATAGATTAATTAACTCTTTTTGGATGTAATCTTCACATTTTAAGTGTTTGGCATCCTGCCCTGAAATTGCTCATTTCCAGCCCTCGCCACACAATATAATAATGTATATACCTACAAGTATTATAACTGAAGTAACTTCAATGACGTTATATACATATTATTCATTTTTATTGTTATTATAATATTTTTTTTTATTATTTATTAACCAGCGGAAACTTAGGCCATTGGGTGGTTTTTACTGTGGGGAGAGTACTGTAAGTTAGTGTGTTTTGGTTTGGCATATTTTTATAGTGGGCCCCCTAGGATCTGCCATACCCTAGCGGGGGATGGCAGCACTTCTCTCCGGACACCGTGACTTTCCCGAAGAAAAATTCCACCCGCGGCTGGCATCGAACCGGCGCCGGTGTGCGTTGTAACCGACGCTTTAATTCACTCGGCCACTCCATCCCCCATTATAATATTATTATGACGTATGAATAGTAAACACTATGTCGTATACAAAATTGATATTATACTGTGTTGGCTAGTATTGTTTATTGTTGACGACGACTGTGCCTAGGTATACACTGTTTAATCGAATAGAATTAGTTTATTTATATTTTAATATTTCGACAGTAAATTTTATCCAATAAGTGTTTAACTTTTTTTAAGTTTGATATTTATATATAGTGATTAAAGTAAAGCAAAGTAATGTTTTCAATTAATAGAATTATTTTTCCACGACTTAAAATAGCTGCTGACACTGTACTTGTAGCGTGCTAAGTTTCACGCGTGAAGTGATGTTCTGTCAATCAATTAAGATGTGGCTGCAGGTCGTAGTTAAGATTGCATTAATTAAAATTAATTATACAATTATAGGTGCACTCAGTGGCGTGGTGAACTGTAATTTCAGAGGCAATGGCCTCTGATTTTTTCTTAAACAGTGGGATGAGCGGTATTCGGGAAATGTAATATTATATACTCAAGAGGTAGTCAATAACGATCTGAAATATAATTAGTGGGGCTCGGAAGTTGATGACCTTAAAAACAATAAAAAATGACGTAAAAAAAAATACAAATATGACATAAAAATGACCAAAAATGTCCTTAAAATATGACCTAAAAAAATTACAAATATTAGTTTTATATTAATAAAAATTCATTTTTCTTAAATATTTAATCTATTTTACTATAAAATTCTATATAAATTTATCAAAGCTTCTAATTACTCAAAATATGACATAAAAATGACAAAAATATTCTCGCCGAATTCCGACACAAATGCACGCAGACGAGCACTGAATCGACATTTTAATTTTCGACATTTCGAAAATATTACAAAAAAATAATAAAGTGTAAGCATAATATTATTCACTTAAACACGATAACGACTAATGTCATCGGCGAGAAAAAATCGAATAGGTACTAATCTTAGTCTGTGGTAATTTCCAAGTCTTAATTTATCGGCATAATGGTCGACAAGAAACGATAAGAAGTGAACTATTGTGAAATCATATGAAGTATTAATGTTATAAAAATTGTATTATATCGTTTTACTGCGTATACTGAAGTCATACACGAATTAATCTATATACCTACAATTCACATAATATATAATATATTGAACGGTTTGAGGCGGGCGTATGAATATATATGATATAATAATATATATATATATAATATATATGAATATATATTGTTGTAATAACGGTGGCGTGTGATCATGATGTATAGTGTATACCTACCATTTTTATATATAATATATTATAACTAGATGAATTACCCGTCGTTGCCGGGTTTAAGTATATAAATGTATGTAACCTGCCAAGATTAAATTTTGTTAAATCTATTGAAATTTAAATTAATTAAGATTTTTGAAATAATATTTTATACATATTAATTTAGTTTTTAAGATAATGATTATTATCATAACCTATTCTATAAGTTAAAGCTTTTGGAGGCAGAAGCTTTGTTCACGATAAATTTTAGCACTAAAGGTTCAAAATAAATGTTTTACTAATAGTTTTTCAATATTATGTTATCTACAAAACTTCTTTGTAGACAATGTTCTTCACTGATCTATTAGTAGGCGACAAAATCACCAAGCTACTGGGTGAGCTTACGCGTGAGCAAGCTATGTAGAATTGCCCACGTGAAAAACAGTTTTCTCGCAA
>NC_042493.1:101408931-101423968 GCF_005508785.2 Acyrthosiphon pisum
AATTTTGTAGTAGACCACAGACAACAGTACAGAGCACGACGTGTGAAAGATAAGTGAAACTTCGGTTCACGTCGTCTTCACCAGTTACGACTGTACGCCGAGCACAGCTACTCTGCGCTGTCAGTGACGACGACGTGCAACGTTCGTACACGTGTGTATGTACGAAAACTGGTGGGGGAAGATATGGGATAGTCGGCGATGGGCTTATTACGACTGAAGTATTTTATTATATTATAGTATTATATTTCCGTACTTTTATCATAAAAACGACAACGCCAAAGTCGCGGCTAATGACGCGATATTATATACGCAATAATACCTCCACGGGCTCTACGTGTAAATAGCTAAAAATCCGGCTTATATAATACCCCGAAATCGCTGTAAAGTAAGATTAAGATTTGTATAATTGAGCTAGTCGATGTTTTCTATATAACTCATAAATAATAATATAGCCACGGAACAATTCATATCTACACGCTGATAAAATACATACACAAAATAAAGGTCAGAGTACAGGTAGATGGAAACCCTCTGGCCGCCGTGCCGTACCGTATTTCCCGTAATCGGTCGACTGCATTGTTATTATTATATGAATATAGATATACAAATTTTCTTTTACCGATTTCAACCCTTTAAATTCAAAATTTCGAAAAATCCTTTCTTAGCGCACGTCTACATCATAATAGCTATCTGTATGCCAAATTTCAGCCAGATCCGTCCAATGGTTTGACCTGTGCCTTGATAGCAGTCAATCAGCTTACTGTTTTATATATACAGATTATTCGATAAATTGATAAATACCCAATGCGAATAAATAAATAGATCGCATGTTGTGTAAAATAAATAATTTCGAAAATAAACGAGAAAAATGATTGTATGCTGACAAAAAATTATCGGCAATAAAAAAAATTTACACCCTCTCGATTAAGTTGTTGAAGCAACACTGAAATCTATAGCACGGTCCTTTCAAAACATAAGCTTTAGATCACAATAATAATATTATTAAATATTATTAAATATTATTAAATATTATTAAATATTATTAAATATTATTAAATATTATTAATATTATTATTATTATTAAGATATTATCTTATATGCAAGATTTTCAAGGGAGAAATTTGAGTTCAAGAGCGTTCAAGAAGTGCAATATACAAGCGATACGTATCGGACTCAGACTTCGATACGAGCCGGTACGTAACTATTCCATATCGATATCCAAACCGATTTTAACAAATATTATGAGATATAATAAAATAAAATACGAATTTGTAAATATTTTATAAGGCAAAATAATTATTCATTCGTATCGTGTTCAAATTTCTAAATGGAGAGACGTTGTCTCTTTGTCCAGGCGCAGATCTGAGGGGATCCTCACGAGGCTTTATCCCCCCCCCCTCCAACCATATATAAAATTAAATTGCTATAAAAAATATGTATTCATGCATTTTAACCACTTTTAATATAGTGCAGTGTCCTTATCACTTCTACTATTATATAAGAAAAATAATTTTTATAATTATCTTATGAAAACCTTTGGCGTCAGGGATTAATCAAAATATCAGCATCGGACATGCTATGTTTTACAATATATTTAGGATTCCTTATTGGGGTTTATATTCCTGAAGACTCAGAATTATGGGAATCATACAAAATACTATGAAAAATTTTAGATATCATCTTATACAATCTTTTCTTCACTGTGTACCGTATTTATACGCCTGGTTACACCGTGATGAAAAACAAAATAAATAAACTAGTCGACCTAAATTCAGTTTTTATGTATCGAAATACTTAGAAAAATAGTCGGCTTTGAAATATGAAATTAAAACTCTATGCTACTTATTCAAAAAAGTAACAAGAGGTTTTTTTGACAACTTAAAACTATAAAAAAAAATGTTTTCAAAAACATTATTACTTTTTGAAATAATGAGTGGTCAAAGAAAAAAGAATCACTCTGTATACATAAACATTTATACATGTAATTTGATTTTTTTTTCCGTCGTCATGCTTATCGCCGTTTATTATAATTATATTTATTTCCAGATGTTGATCAACATTTCGTATTACTTCACGATTACCTTATATTTATCATAAATCTTTGCATTTTTGATTTCTTCAACGGGATAAAACCTGAAATCCTAAAATTGCGTTTTATATTTAACTTATACACGATTTCCAACCAGCTGTAGGTTCAGTAATATAAATAAGTATGTACGAAGTTATAAAGTTATTAAGTTATGGTCTGAATAAATTATTTAAAATCGTTATAAATAATTTTAAGGTACCTACTGACCCATTCAATATTCACGCTCGTAATTGACGCGTTTGATCCACATCATGATTTGGTTCAGAACAACAAGTACTATCATCTTCGTACTTTCGTTGTATTCGTCTGTTATTGCAGGTCAGTTGCCAAAAACATTTCGTTTGTAGTCACACGTCTTGATCGTTTTGAGGTCGAGCTTTGATATACTTTTGGATTCGGGTTTTTCGGTATATCGCAAGAATTTATTATTTCGGTTAGTTCGTTTATAACTGTGGCGTCTGGTTGGTAAATTGCATATTCTGAACCTATTCTCCAATCATGAAAACTTATGTAGTAGTCTGGAAAAGAATGAGCATTTCTGAAAGGCATTTTTTTGTCGTTTAAACCTGAAATCATAATTTCATATACATAAATGCAGAGGCGTGCCCAGGATAAAAATGTAGGACAGGCCTGGTTATAATTGTTTTAATTTATATAGGTATACATTATTTTTTAGAAACTTTTTATAACATTTTTAAATTTAATTAGAAAAAATGATCACATAATATACCTAATATAACACAATTAATTCCTCCTGTTTGACTTGTTAATAATATTTCAAAGATATTAAAAGTGAATACAAGTGAAACAATAGTTTTTTTTAACGATTTGACGATTGTCGGCGGAGAACAGTCAGTGACGAACGTTTAATTAATAACAATCATTTCGGGAATATTGTCTATTATTTACAATTTTTAGTCGTCGTCTAATAAACAGTAGGAACTGTGGCCACAATTATTCACGCCTGATATTAAAGTGTGTAATAAATAAATAATCTTTGTTCCAAATTGATTTCATTTCGTAATACGAAAAAAAGACAGGAAAGGCCCGGGCCTACCAGGCCTACCCGCTGAGCACGCCACTGCATAAATGACAATTGTATACAAAGAACGATTAAAAATTGCTCTATTATTATCTCGTAAAATTAATATATTACTCAAATTAAAACTCTGATCCAGTCTTTAACGGTGTTAAGAGCTGCTTCGGAATTATCGTTTTCAAATAATATCTTTAAAATTTGACGTGCCGTGTCTGGCACACGTCCGCGTTATTGTGAAAGTTCCTTATAAAAACACTCGATGTCCATCGCTGAAACACTTAAAAACGATTTATTAGAATTATAAGCTGTGAAAGATCTTAATATTCGCAGAAAATATTTTAAAATGCATTTTAATTAATAAGAATAATTTTTAAAGTTATCTTATGGAATTATTTATATTTTTACTGAAACCTTAATTTCCTAAAATATACAAGTATCTATATTAAATCCTTTCAAAATCACCTTTTTAAATATGACAATCAGGTTACTTAAATATTTGATTTTATTGATGTTTTTTCAACAAATGATTCAATTTACACTAATCTGTATATACCATCATATATTTTACTACTCAGTACTCTTTCTATATTAAGGATTGTAATGTTGTATCCAATTTTTCTTAATACGTCAAATGTTACATGTAATACATATTGCAAGAATTTAAAGTGGTAAACTTATAATATTATACAATTTAACGTGGTTGGTATTAAAGTTCATTTTATGGTGACCTGGTAAAGCGCGGTGATTGCCGATTGGACGCAGTCACTAATATAGTAATGTGTGCAGCGGTCGAGCAGGCTCCCAGATGGGTGACCACCTGGGTTCGTTGTGACGATCTATCTGCCTCATATAAAAAACGCGTATCAACGTAGCCCAAACATATGCCGAATGAGGTTGCCGAGTGTCAAAAAAACAAAGTTCATTTTTGATTTATTTTTGAACCGCATGACATACTGAGTTGCAAGTTAAAAATAATGGTGTGGAATATTGTCCACAGTAAAAACTAGCTAATAACCATGCAGTTTGAAGTCTTAAAAAATGATATTATGACCTTCTAGTTAATTACCCAAGGACTTAAATTGGCTGTGACGAAAATTGCAAGTTTGCACCTTTTTATCTGCTAGTCAGCAATGTCAAAAAAAAAAAAAAATAACTTTATTATATTTCTTTAAATTAATAGTTTTCGTTATAAATGTAGTAAAATATATAATAGTATAGTAATAATTTGAGTTTAATTGATGTTTTCTCAAATTAAATCTAAATTGACAATAAGAATGAACACATTTTTAATTTATTAAATTTTCATATTAACCTTTATTAGTTGCGAACACATCATACAAAGAATCAGCCAAGTTGGTCATGCATTTTTGGTGCCAACCCGTTACAAAGATTTCCATTTCGCTTTTATATTAACATATTATAATTAACAATTGAAAAGTTTTGATTACGTATCTTATGGGTGGGGAGGAAGCGGTATACCGTGTACCTTTAATTGTTTAAGACCATTTACATTTTTTGCTAGGGGGTCTCATTTTATATTTGACTTTAGGGCCCCCAAACGTCTAGTTGCGCCATTGAACTAAAATATTCAGGGACTCACTCAAAAACACACAAAAAATGGCCAGTGGTTTAGGAGGAGCTCAATGACAAACAGACAAACATGTATTTATAATATATCTATATTTTATTTTTTTTTATTATTTATTATTATTTATTAGTCTATATTTTCAAAATAATCTTTATTTTAATAATTATTTAATATATAAAATGAAGAACGGTCTGCAAGTCACCCGTGGAACGGAAAACGACGGCTGAGTATTTTTATATAAAACCAACTGATGGAAGCGTTTGTGTTGTCAGGCTACTCTTTTCTTTCGAGGATTCTGGAACACAATTATTTCCATTCATTGTTAATTTTATTTTATAGGATTATATCATAATAATAATATATTATATTTATTTACCTGTGCTACATAATTATAAACACGTTTGTATAAAGTCGACTCTTACACTTTGTACGTAGAGCTCTGCAAGTGGTATGGTTGCATTCGGGGGATCTCAGCTATCTGGGCATTGCATTGAAAAAAATCCGAAGTGTCTAGGACGGCCATCCGGCAGGCGAGTATGATATTTACCGCCCGGTTGTAACTCAAAAATCATTTTTTGAACTTTATGTCATAGACATCGTAATTCTTAGTTGTTAACTAAGTGACTCTTACACTGAGGTCTACAACTATTAGCTACGATTAGAAAATCCGATAATGATCGACAACTTGTAAGCTTCTAAGCGTGCTACCTGCTTAATACCGAATACATCGTAAATTATTTTAATTCTTACGAGTTACGTTGTAAAATTGAAGAATTTGGAAAAAACATAGGCGTTTACAGTTATTATTTAAAAAATCAGTAGTAGATATAATTTATAATAGATAAAAAATAATTATGTAAAATAAGTATTATAATAGATAATTATGCGAAATAAAATATTTTCATAACCATAAAGTTTTTTTTTTTCTGAAAAGCCAGGGGGGTGCAATTGCACCCCCTTGCATCCCCCTCGTGGCGCCCTTGACGATAATGTTGTCCCGTGGCAGAGGAATCGTTGAGGCTGGCCGCCAAGACTGTAATGCAGATTCACAGCAGAACAGTCTTCGTGGCCCGAACTTGTTGTTTTCGTGTCTAACTGCAAACCTCAGGTAAAATTCTGTACTTCTCTACAGTACGACCGTCAGAACAAAATTCTACCTAAGACGACCGTCGAAATGCGAGTACATTACGTTTTTCGGTAACTTTCCACGTACATCACGATTTGACCAGCTGAATTTCCACTCCACCCATAGGGGTATCAGCCATGGCGCGTTTTTTTTAAAGTGGTATTGCCATTAGCCCTAATCCACTGTTTTACCCTACCTAGCTTACATTTCTTTAAATCTACATTTCATTATTACCCTCGTTAAAATATTTGGCCAGTCTGTCTTCCAAAAGTCTAATCTTGTTTCTTCGATACACTGCCGATTTCGTCCCTTTGTATGGTAAAGGGGTATATCTGCCATTCGGAAATTGTGTTTCGAAAGGAAGGGTGGTTTCAACACTATATTTATACTCATAGTGTTTGTGCTGCCCGAACAGAAATTTCACGTACACATCACTACCGTCAATCCTCGATATGTACGCTGCTAAATATGGTTCATTCTGTCCAATGACATTCACCGCCTCCCCTCCAACAAATAGGTGGTTCGGTTCTACATGTGGGCTCGCATTTTCTTCTTTTACACCTTCCGTTTCTTCATTGGACACCAAATCGTGTTCTGGCAACGATTGTTCAAGTACACAGGGACAGCATTTCTGCCGTACACTACGTGGCGGTGATAATTGCCTGTACTCCTCGCATACCCTCTTCGGCCGTGAGCCATGAGGTGCCGGTTTATCTGCGGCCGGAAATATGGGGTAGTCGTACGTTGCAAAAACTAAATCTATATCATCCAATGTACTCTGTGAGGGGTTAAACGCCCGTTGTTCTGCAGACAGATACCAGTGATTTCGTTTCAAGTTGTAGCAATGAAAATTGTTGCACGAAAACTTATTGCTTTTGAACTTTGACTTATAAATGTCATTAAATAACGCCTACAGACAAAAAGTTTATACACAATTATAAGAAAATTGATTAATTTTGTAGCATTACATTGACCAAAGGATTAGTTGTTCTTATCCAGCAGCTGACGAAATCCTTAACTTCGTCGGATTTTGGTGGTTGTCGAAATAAAATGTCAAAAATTTCACGAAAGCTGTTAGCGAAACCTCCACGATGCTCAGAACGAAGGTAGGTCGCGTACCAAAATAAGTCTTGAGGCAAAACATCTCTGACCGGTTTTCCCAGAGTTTCTGCTATGAGTTCTCGAACAATATATGTAACTAGATGTAAGAAATGCATTTCTGTAGTGTAGAGGTTATTTTTTAATAAATCTTACGGACTTAAGCGATTTTTCGGAAAATTAATTTATGTGACTACTAAAACAAATTGATAATGTCTTCACTAAATAACTTTTGGTACGTGAAATTTCCGTTCGGGCAGCACAAACACTATGAGTATAAATATAGTGTTGAAACCACCCTTCTTTTCGAAACACAATTTCCGAATGGCAGATATACCCCTTTACCATACAAAGGGACGAAATCGGCAGTGTATCGAAGAAACAAGATTAGACTTTTGGAAGACAGACTGGCCAAATATTTTAACGAGGGTAATAATGAAACGTAGATTTAAAGAAATGTAAGCTAGGTAGGGTAAAACAGTGGATTAGGGCTAATGGCGATACCACTTTAAAAAAAACGCGCCATGGCTGATACCCCTCTGGGTGGTGTGGAAATTCAGCTGGTCAAATCGTGATGTACGTGGAAAGTTACCGAAAAACGTAATGTACTCGCATTTCGACGGTTGTCTTAGACTACATCCATATGTGAGATCCTGTAGTTTTGACACTATAGGAACTACCAACAGCCAAAGGGGAACACTTTGATTGCGACCTGCAAGCCGCACAGCGTGTAGGTCCGAAAACCCGGTCGGCGGAACTTGCAGGTTTTAGTACACATATCGACAAACGTGAATGTCGACGATTTATTATATAGGGAAAAAAAATATTAATAATAATAATATAAATTTTAAAGTAATCAAGGTCAAATAATAATAATAATAATCAAAATAACTGTAAATACCTAGTGGTACTATACAAGATAATTTAGAATTTTTCTTAAACCCTAAAATTAATTTAAATGTACTAGAGAATAAAAATAATTGTATAGCATATAATAATTAGTGTAGAGAAAGTCCTCAGACAGATTTTAAATAAACTGAGTTAATTTATAATGAACAAAGCATAATAATGTAAATTACATTTGTAATATAATAGTTAACACGGGCCTGAGGCTACCAGCATCAGCATAGTCGTCGTTTAATATATTATAATAAAAAATGGAAAATGGTATTTTAATAATAAAGGCCTAAACAGTGGTTACAGTAAAACTGTGTTATAATTTAGGGAAATATTATATTTTGAAGTTACTACATGGGGAGCCTCTTGCAAGAAAGTATTTATTTAGGAATTTATTTTGTAATTATGTTTTTTTTTTTTTATTGAATTGAATTGAATTAAATTGAGTTCAACGAGTTTGATGCAGTTTTTTTTTCTTTTTACTTGATATTTTAACTGTAAGTATAATTTTGACAATGACCTGCCTACCAAGCAATAATAAATATGGGACATGATTGAGTTCATAATAAAGTTAATTTACCATAATCGAGCTTCCAGGTCCAGGACCTGACATTGTAACATTATATTAAGAGCCTCGTATTAAATTTTACGGTTTTTTACCAAGTTAATAATATTTAATTGACATTTAAAGAAAAAAAACTAAAAAAATTAAAAATTGAAAATGTTTGTAAACAGCTCAAAACCAGTCTAAATAATTTTAAAATTGTGAAGTGTATAGAAAAATCTTAAAAAAACAATCAATAAAAAATTCATGTCCCTACGTCTTTTGTTTTAGAGTTACATGAAAATCCCAAATCGTTCTGGTCAAAAACCGTTTTCTTTTATTTTTCTTTCGTGTTTTCCGGCGCTTTTGAAAACTACTGGGAAATTTTTACTTTTGAACCACTAAAGTACCGACTAGATTTTCTCTGCTATCAAAAAAGTGCTGTTGAAGAAAATCTAAGCATTTTTACTGTCCTAAAAAGTGATGACAGACACAAATAAAGAAAGACATAAAAATCCTCGTTTTAAATCAATACACTAAGAATCTAAAAAAACATTTCACATTAATATGTATTATTTTGATTTCTTAGTTTACATAATAAAATAATTTGACGACTTGTTGAAATCATCGAGTTGTGACTGTAAGTTAGGATTACTGTTCTTCTTGAGGCTGGTTGTCCGTCTAATGAACTACAAATATTTTAAACTGACAATAAGCAATATGTTATGTTGTAATACCAATTCAAATAAACAATTCAATGAACATATTTTATTATATTATATAAAAAAAAACAATATAAATATTATATTTTAAGGTAAAATAAAATCAACTTTGTTTAAAGTTTAATTAATTTAAGAATATTTTTATTTACATTTGTAGTTTTTGGATTTATTGCTAAAATGTTCATTGGGTAAGATTTAATATTAATTATTAATTCTCATAAGATTTATTTTAAAAAACTTACCATCAGAAGAAGAATCAAAATCATATGCATTGTTTACTTCCAATTTTATCTTTTTACGCGCAGAAAAAAAATATTTTATAGATCTGACCTTTTTTGTTTTAATAGTCTCATTTTCGATATTGCTTTCTAACATGACGACCAACAAAAACGTTTAAGCAATTAATTAATTAAATATTGATAAAATCGTAGTGATAAAATAACTTAAACACCAAACAGTTTAGTAACAATCAAGAACAGAATAAACTGTCAATTGACCACAAAACATAGAACAGTTTAAACTATATACACGAATATACGATTATACAAAATTAAAAATATACAGTAGATTGTAGATAACAGTACCCCCCGCGCCGCCGTCGATAAAACTGTTACTGATTCTTACAACTCACAAGACAATACAATATTATTTAAAAAGTATCTAAAAATAGATTGTTTTCCCTTGTATTTTCTTTATCATATTTGGTTAATAATCTAAACCCGTAGTTCATGGAATTTTCAACAAAATTATCAATAACATTGTTTAATATTTAATAATAACTAATAAGTATAACTTATTATTTTCGTATTCAGCCGCTGGAAAATACACGTTATATTTTATGAGGCATGAAAGCGTAGTGCATAGTTTTCAACCCATTCAAAATGTTGTTCACGCCATCTATTATGACTTAATATTTTCATGTTTTAATAAATCATGATTTATTCAAGAGATATTTTTTAGTATTCTAATATGATTAAATAACATTTTTGGGGTGGACCACAGGGCCGGAGACTTTTTAAGGTGGGCCCGAGCCCGCCCTGCAGGCCCACCCCTGGCGCCGCCACTGTAGGTTAGTATTTATAAAAAAAAGTTTAGTTGTTTAATTATTAAAAATTGTATGTTTTAAATTTTAGTTTTTAAGTAATATTTTTTTCTGGGTAGCAGTTGCCTCCCCAGTGCGCATAATTGGCCCGATAATATTTTAGCTGTAGGTTAGTTGCGGCCCGAGTAATTATCGTTATTCATTACCTATGTACCTATTGGATATTAACTATATGTACCAGGTACCTGTCAGATGCTGTTGGCTATGCATATAGTGATAAACAAATAACTTTAAACGAAATATTCGATACGTAGGTATGGCAAGTTTTATCTTTATATAATATAATAAAGATAATATAGATCGTTTTATTGTATTATCTGCCATAATATGACTTGCACATCGGATAATTTTAAATTGCAAAATTAAAATTGTAAAATCGTATTTAGTCCGACATCAATCATTGTTCGTACAAGTTTGTATAATAGTTTGTATAATATGTTATACCTACGTATTTAAATATTTCGTCGAGGAATTTGTATATAGTGAAAAATCGAAGCCACTTATTACTATCTACGATGACTACAAATTCCGTTTACATAAGACAAGATGATATACAGCCATGACCTTGCTGTTTTAAAAATTGTAAGCGCTTTATTAAATTATCACCATCAAATATGGTGAAGTAATCTGGTTAAGTACAGCGTACTACTTTCTACATTGAAAATGAGTTGTGTCTCTCCTATACATAAGTCAGATGACAAATCCGACGCGACGTTAAGAACTATAAACAGATGTCTGTATTGTCCCATCTAGCTCGACTTCGTGGATGTGTTACTAGAAGTTCAATCTAAAACATACATAAAATGCAGAAGTAACAAAATAGACAATTTGCGCTTTTGGGCTTTTGGGCTTCACCGAACTCATCCACTACGTAGAGGTACGTAGAATAAAAACCTTTAGAATAGAATGTGATTGAATGATCCATACAGCAACTATACACAGCTAACACACAGCAGTTTTGATGCCCAAAACGTCGGTGACAGACACAAAAAAAATACATACATCATTGTAAAATCAATACATTCATCGCTCCGCTCAGAATCTAAAATATAACTAGGTTTAGACGTAGGTACTATTTAGACTTAATTGTATCAAGGTTAGTCTTGATTAAATGGAATGGACTTGTTTAAATTTATCGTAGTTATAATTTAGACCATGGTTGAATAATTATAGTGGCCCAAGTTGAACTAAAAATGCATTTACATGTTAAACGTAATTTACAGAAATATATGCTGGACATAGGTACAAATATGGGGGGGCTTTAGGGGCTACGACCCCCCAAAAATGTCCATAGCCCTCATAACCATTTCCTACATTTTGTTTTAAGCTTATTAAATATTATTTAAGTAAGGCCCTTTCAGCCCTATTAGCCCCCCCCCCCCCAGTGGCGTATATAGGGGGGATGCTCCCTAGGCCAGGGCCCATAGTGAAATTGCAGGTTCAATCAAACCATTGCATGTATATTTACACTGTTTACAGTTTTTCACCATGATTAAGTTAGCGGCTAACTTGCTAATTTAGCCAGTTGATTAAAATCGTTTTTGAGGAACCAACAAGGAAATGTTATATTGTCAGTACTTAATTTGATAACATTAAAATATATAAATGACACTGTCAATATTTTTAAAAAAAGAACCAAAAAATTTATTTTACATAGTAATTATAAAATTGAATTGCGCAATTTATATTTGTACTGTATATAATGTCATAATTATATCCACCCAGTTCCCTAAAAAATGTATAATTATGGTCATGTTAGTCGTGCTATGCTCGTCTAGTGATAACTGTTAAATTGGCCCATTGTGAATATAATTCGTATATACGCCACTGCCCCCCCCCAAATCTCAAACGTTGTTGTGCCTATGATGCTAGATTATAATAATTTACAATATAGAGTAGTAAATTTTACACACATTCAAACATATATTTCATTACATATCAATTTGTATAAAAACATCTCATTCGATTAGTATTAATGTAATTTTATTCACGTTTAATACTTTCCCGATTTATTCGTTTCAACGTAATAATATTGTTTGTGTGTAATTTTTCTCGTGTAAATGTGTACATTTAAAATGCTTTAGATCGTAGAATCGTACGGCGTACATGGAGGTAGAACGAACAGAATCCCTGCTATTGGGGACTATTTTGTAATTTGTAAATATGTACCGATCGAACAAACAAAAGTACTCAACACTGATTTATAAAAAAAGACCGTGATTACGGGAGTTCCACGCAGTCGGTTGTCTTTTGTTTTCGCCGTAGTTTAGGTCATAAAGAATATTATTTTTTTTTTACCGTGTGTGTGTTTGTCCGGCTGAAAAATAAATAAGCGCTTTTCAAACATTCATTTTTAATAATACAAGTAATATCTCATCAAATTTGTGACTGTGAAATCAAAAATGTATGTTTGTCTTGGTTTCATTCGTGTGACATGCACAGTACTCGGCGAGATTGCAGTTGACATATTATGTATATATTATACTAGCATACTAAACGTTTGAAGAATACGACGCGCGTTAACTAACCACTACTATTTTATAGATGACTGGATTAACTACCACTAGAAAACGTACACCTCAAAACACAATCATCGGTCTATAGGAGACCGGAATACAGGTGTCGTATACGAATTCCAAGACTGATTGATCGAGGCTACCCACGTACATTGATCGAGCTCGCTTTTCTGAGTTCCAAGTGCATACAATATAGATAACTGTCTATCGATAAGGCTAACTTCAATATCCACCTTGTCAAATTGGTCCCCGTGGTTGCACTTTTATATTAATTATATTGACTGTTTTTGATATTAATATATAATACTATGTTTTAAAAATGTATAAGTGTATAGTGTGCTTCAATTCATATAATAAAACCAATTTCAATCGATCAGGAGTTATTTATCATGGGTGAGTATCCATGGGATACTCATACATGCCTCTGTGTCTTGGTGACAGTCTGCAGCAGAAATTCACTCACGTTTCCGGCCGTCCCTCGTACAGCAGTCGACCCATATTGGTATTATAATAATATTATATTATATTGTATTACTCTCATATTGATATTTGTATTTTTCATTGTATAAAAAATACCTATATATGTAACATTACAAGATACGAATTTATAAGTGTTGTGAATATTATTATTATCCGCCAAACAGCTATTATAATAGAAGCGCCTAGAACACAAGGTATATAAGCGACATTTTTAAAAAATCTGATCTAAGTGCAAAGCTAAGAACTTTTCATTTTATTTGGTGGTAAAGAGATATAGGTGAATTATTTGATATGTGCTGCGACTTTTAATAATTTTTTTCTATAAATATTGATGAAAATGTTTGATGGGACAAAAAGCTTAAAAATGTAATCTATTAACTATTAAGGTTTTTATTATAACTTATAAGCATATTTTGCAGTTAAAATGATGAGTTATGACAATAACACACATCATTGTAAAACATATTATATATTCCGCTATGATCTGCACTATTCACCATTATAATTTATAATACTACCTACACAATAATGTGCGGTTTATACTTATCAAATGTTTTTTTTTCTAATTACTGTTATCACACATTTATTATACATACAATTATTTCTCTATTCTTTATTAATCGATCGATCGATCTTAATCATTGCGCCCGTTTGAAATTAAAAATAAGAATAGGCACGTTTAAGACGGTGACGCGGCGGCAGCCGGACTCATATTATTATTATTATCAAACTGAACAAGAATAATAATAATAATAATAATAATAATAATAATAATAATATGGTTGGTCGGGTTGATCGGGATGGTAAAAACGCTACTAAAACAGACGAAATAAACCGAAAAATAGTTCGTCGGAGTACAAGGGACTCATGGTTTAATCGTTACTTTTTTTCAGTTTCGGCGGCAGCGGCTCGGCGGTTGCGATGATGCGCGGCAGCATTAGCTACTCGCTCTTACATTGTGTTACATTATAGAAACAATAACATAGTTTGTCCTAACTGCTGTTATAATAAATAACACATTCATACATAGTGCCAGTTTCACGTAGGTTGATAAAATATTATGTCTCTATTCATATTAATCGATCGATTGTTGGTACTAATCTTAAAAATTGGGCACGTCCGTTTGAAATTAAAAATACGGATACGTAAAAGATATATTAGAGATGCCACATCGACGCGGTGGCAGCAGTCTCATATTAAAAATATCATATAAAAATATATAAATAAAAATTGTGAGAATCTGGTAGTTTGTAGGACTACCAAAGACCACCCACGACCAAAGGGGAACACTTTTGTCGTGACCTATGAGCCGCACCGCGTGGTGGCCCGAGGGCCAAGTCGGTGGAAATCATAGGCTTTGCACACGCATCCGCAAATGAATGCGGAAGATTTATATTTTGGGGGAAAAAGGAAATAGTTATATTAAATAATAATATTAAGGTTTTGGGTAATCACATAGGTTTAATTCGCATGGTCATAAAGTGTATAAGTAATGAATTTTAATATAATAACAATGTCAATTACGGCGTAATAATAATAAATCGGTGTTGGCACATAACAGTTATGTAATAATAATATTTTTCTTTACATTTTTCCCGGCTCACAGGATATTGCTCATAATGTGTCCTCACAGGGTTACCGGGAAAATATATTTACGAACCTCTGAAGTCGGGATAGTAAGGAAAAAAAAAAGAATAATACAGTAGGGACCCACGTCTTGCGACGCCTCACTGCCCACTAGCACGTAGATTATATGTAGGATGGCTCCACATAATCTACGGCCGCGTGCTTGGAAAGGGGGGACTAGGGGAGAAAAATTATAATATTTTACGGCAT